>NC_039260.1:15472042-15710488 GCF_003368295.1 Carassius auratus | reverse complement strand
TTAGATTCCATTCATAAACATTATGTTAACATGAACAATATTTATATAGCATTCATTCATGTCAGTTAATATTCCAAACTTAAACATTAAAACATTGTTTTATTGTGATTTTTTTCCAAGCACATTTACCAATTCCAAACCATATCAATCTTAATAACTACCATTATTTTTATTTAATCATTTATGAGTGCTATACAATAGTCCAGGAAAGCTGGAAGAGAAAAACAGGTCAAGAAGAACTGACAAAAAGAATTGCAAAATAATTAGGAAATAATGTGAAGATTAATTTTTAGTCAATTCTGCAAGACAGACTTTCAGGAAAGGAGGTGGAATAAAAATGAGCTCCTAAATCTTAATCCCAGATTCTGGAAGATATACTCCTCAAACCATCGAACAAGAGGAGGTGGTGCTGGTCCTTCACGAGTCACTCTAATCAGTTCATAAAGCCTATATATAAAGACTTAATATACAGTATTTCACAATACTTCATGGTATTCTAATTAAATCATTTTTTGGAATCTTAAGTCTCTCAGAGCCTGACAGCGAGTAATTCTGGAGACTCCAGGAAAGTGGCAGTTCTGTAAAATGTTGGCGCTGGAGACTAAATGCTCCCTGATAGTTTCACACCTAATTCACTTAACACACACACACACACACATTACCCACAGTGACAGAGGGACAGAGTGACATCAGATGTATGATAGTTTTTTAATTTTCTATCATCCATATAGTGTTGTATAGTCATGAAACTATTGTCATGAGACCAGTCATTCTGAGGAAATATGCCTCAGAATGAATTGTCTTCTATGTGTACATTTTTTTTTTGAAGTGTTTAGAAGCTGCACTTTAAAAGACATTTACTGGTTCCTTTTTTACTATTATTTCAAAAAATCACCACGACAAAACCATTCAAGCTATCCAAAATTCATTCACACCTGTTCTGTAAGATTAATTCTTTAAACAGTGGTAAAAGAGGATGTGATGCTGAACCTTCAAGAGTCACTCAAAACGTATCTGTCCATAAAGCCTATAAAGAATTATTCTTAATATACAGTTCACAATACTTCAGCTTGTTATTCTAATTAAGTGAGGGTCATTTTATCAGTAAAATTCCTAAAATACATATTATTTTATTTGAAAGATTTCTATAAATGATTTAAATCATACTAGTTTCTACAATAATTATTTAAAAGTAATCCTATAGCTCCCTCTGGCGGCCATTATAGGTACTAAGAATTGCAAGCTTGATTTATAAGTTATGATAGTTTTAATTTTATGCTGGCTCTTGAAAAAAATAAAGCTATGAAACTTACTGTGCTTCCTTCAAATGAGGACTTCTACTTATATAAAAAATTATGAAGAGTTAGAATGAAAATTTGTAAAGATATAGTAAAATAACTATTGTATTTTTTTATGTTACTTTAATACATCTCTATGGCAACACCATTTAAGCTATCCTAAACCCATTCACAATTTAACATCTCAGTATATTGGCATCATGTTGAAAAAGGAGTATGGAGTAGTATGAGGAGGAGTATGAATTCGTTTACAGGCTGATTTTATCATAAATCCACAATAAAATTTCTGAGTTCTGTATCAATCTGTGTTGTTGTTTGTTTATTTTTATCTTTTATTTTTCATAGGAAGATAACTTACCCTCTTTTTTAATAAATGTGCTTATAAACCAAGGACAAGCTATTTATAGCTGTATTTATAAACTGCTTACTACTGACTATTAATATTGGGACAAGGCTTTATAAAGCATGAACTGACTATTTACTAATGAGTGCAGTTATTATAAAGTGTTATCAATGCATTTGCTAATGTTAACAAATTAGACATTATTTTACAGTGTTATCAAATCCTTAAATGACTCATAAGCATTTGTGAAAGTTCTGCTTGCATTACAGCTTAGTATTGATCTGTGAGCTGAACAGATGTACTGTTACATCCATGAGATTTTGTTTTTATTGTAATACACAAACTATGAAATTATACAAAATGTATAAAAAGGTAAATAAATAAATACGTACACACATTAAAAAAAGCAGCCAAGACGAATGAGTTTCATTTTTTATATAGATTAAAATTGAAGACAGAAGCAGCTGGTATATGCGGTCACTTAATATTAAAATCCAGTAGATCCACTTCAGATTTATTTCTCAACAGTTTATGTTCACGTGGCTGTTTTCGTTTATAGTCGCCAAGCTATTATGTGTTTTGAAATAATCTTGTCCGTGATGTGTTCGTTCGTACGACGAAAGGCAGAAACCTGCAGCTCAAGAGATATATGTTATTCTGCCAGTCGCGCTTTCAAATAGTCTTGCACACTTAAACGGGTCACAAACACCTGCATTTAGCTCTTGTTGTGTTACAATGTGTTTATTGTGTGCATTTGTGGCAATATTTTATTTAAAAAAGCTCTTAAACAAGAATAAATTCGTTTGTTTTGAGCTCGACACTGTACGCGCTGATCGGAGGCGGTGATTTCAGATAGGCAGCCACAAATATTTCATTTAAACACAAACAGTTCAAAAACATCTGAATTTAGCTCTTGGTGTGTTCTAATTGGTTGATTGTGTGATATCGCTGTAATAATTTATTTTTAAAAGCTTTAAAACCGGAATAAATTCGTTTTTTCTGAGCTCTTTACTCCAGACGCTCGTGATCACAGCGGTGATTCATCGCTCCTATTTCTCACGTATCTCTGGCCAGAAATAATTTATCCATGAGCCCTGAACCGGTAATAATCAGATATGTTGGTTTAGCTTGTCAGTGTGAATTAAATCTAAGTATTTATTTGTATTTTTAACCGATTTAAAAGTGAAAGTAAAAGTTCGGGAATTGAACCTGTAGGGGCGCAATTTCTCTCAGACAATGGAAGTCTGAAGCACATACACTCAAACAGAGGGACAGAGTGAGATGAGATGTCTGACAGTTTTTTAATTTTCTGTTATCCATACAGTGTTGTAAAGTCGTTAAACTATGCATATTTCCTCAGAATGACTTTTTCATCTGTATGAAAAAATTCTTTGACGTGTTTGGAAGCTGCAATTTAAAAATACAATAATGATTCCCTTTGTAAGGTCATTTAAAAAAATCACCACGGCAAAACCATTCAAGCTATCCAAAATCCATTCACAATTTAAGTTCCTATCAGAAATACTGATGTGTGTTCAGAGTTTTGTGAAATTCTAAGTATGTTATTTGCCTCAAAATCACCTGAGAAGTATTCCAGTTTGACATGTTGCCACGCCAACAATTTTTTAGATATCAGTATCCCCCTTGCAGATTTATATCGGCTGTGTTTTAACATTATTCTGATGAAGTTTGAAGCAAATCGAGTAATAATAAGATGCTGAATTCAAATCATTTTGAAAATGACACACTTCCTTCTGCCAGTTGGTGGCGCTATAACTTTGACTCCTAATAGTCACATATATGCGATCGACATCATACAACGAATAATCTGATGAAGTTTGATTAAAATCAGGAAATGTATGTGGACGGTATTAGACACTTCCTGTTTCTCATTTCTCGCCATAATTTCAACGCCTCGCCACGAGCAAACCGTTCGAGATATCAAAAATCCCCTGGCAATTTTTCATCCCCAGTGTCTTGAGATCATTTTGACCGAGTTTGGCGGCAATCGAGAAAAAAACCTATGACAAGTATTTCAAATTCCAGAGCATGCGCTTTTTACATAACTCTAAATAGCTGACTTCCTGTTGGGTGGAGCCTATGACATGCAATACGAAAGTTGTTCAGCACGATGAGATCTATATGTGTACTGAGTTTCATATGAATATGTGCAAGTATGTGTGAGCTATACATCAACATTTCTGACTGTGTTCCAGGGGGCGCCGTAGAGCCCCTGTGCCACGCCCGGGTCCCAGCCTCTGCAGGCTCCTAAAGGCCACCAATTCCAAAGTGTGCGCAAATTTTCAAGAGTTTTTGAGTATGTTAAGGACCCCAAAAGCCCCACAACTTTGACGAAAAATTTTAATACTAAACCCTAAATAGCCAACTTCCTGTTGGGCGGAGCCTATGATATGCAATACAAAAGTTGTTTGGATTGATGAGATTTATATGTGTACCGAGTTTCATACGTCTACGAGCAAGAATGTATGATATATGGCCCTCCATATTCCAGGGGGCGCTGTAGAGCCCCTGTGCCACGCCCGTGTATCAGTCTCTGCCCGGCCGGCAGGTTCCAATCTGTGTGCCAATTTTCAAGACTTTTTAAGCACGTTAAGGGCCCCAAAAGCCCCCGAGACGTTGAAAAAAAAAAAAAATAATAATAATAATAATAATAATAAAAAATAATCCTAAGGAAAACAATAGGCCTCTCGCCCTTTGGGCTTGAGCCCTAATAATAAAAAATAATCCTAAGGAAAACAATAGGCCTCTCGCCCTTTGGGCTTGAGCCCTAATAATCCTTAGAAGAACAATAGGGCTCTTCGCCCCTTCGGGCTTGAGCCCTAATAAAAGAGGATACAAGAGGGTCCTCGCACCTCTGTGCTCTGGCCCTAATTATCCCAAATGAGACTGTGGAGCTTGTGGCTGTGCTGTGCAGTCAGTGAACCGCTTCCATCGGTGCTCACATCAAACATTTTTATGTGAGTATTATGAGTAGTACTTAATTTGATCCTGTTGGATCCAGTTCCAAAAAAATTTCAATGTAGATTGTACAATGTACAGTGCATTAGATTGTGAAAGTAGCAAGGCGCACATTTGGGTGTTTCCATTTTATTTGGAATTAGAATTTTTCTGTTTATTTGAATTTTGAATGTTAAACTATTATTTATGATGTAAACTAGGCTTGTAGGCTACTTAACACACATTCGCATATAGATGGAAACGATCATCCTTGTTAACAAAGACGAGTGATGAAAAATTGTTGTTAACGAATATTTTTTTCTATGACTAAGATGAAACGTTTGACGAGCTCAAAATAATATCTGATTATAACGTTATTTGAGGACTACCGAACGTTTTTATTTGAGGACTACAGGACTACCGGGTAGGTTAATAAAATGCAAAGTAGCGATCTGAAACAATGGCCTCAGCACCCGAAGGGGTAGTGATAAGGTAACCAGACATCCCGTTTTTCCCGGAAGTCACAAGTATGTGTGTATATATATATATATATATATATATATATATATATATATATATATATATATATATATAAAATCTGGCATTTACAGTGCATTAGATTGTGAAAGTAGCAAGGCGAACGTTTGGGTGTTTCCATTTGTTTGGAATTAGTATTTTATGGCGCATTTGTGTTATTACCATCTGTATAAGTGGCCATCAGCACATCCTTTCTGGACATGGATAGTAGTTCACACAGCTTCACACAGCTTCAATGGAGGGACTGAGAGCTTTCGGTCTAAATCTAAAATATCTTAAACTGTGTTCCGAAGATAAACAGAGTTCTTATGGGTTTGGAACATGAGGGCAAGTTATTAATGACATAATTTTAATATTTGGCTGAACTAACCCTTGAAGAGAACTAAATATATCCTGTTCGTACATTATAACATTATTATGCCAGCCGTTATTATTTCTAAATGTAACAAAATGCAACTTATAAATTAATTATATAATTAAAAAAAAAACATGCAGCAAACGAAAATAGGTGATTAATCCGTTAAAATGCAACCTATACACTGACTCATATATTTTTTCCTCTCACAAACTTAATTTATTTTTTTAGCGTGTTTAAAAAAAAAAAAAATTAAGAAAACATGCAGCAAATGAAAATTGCCAATTAATCCATTCAAATTTGTTACTCTGGGTTAACAGTAATTATAATTATTATATACCTCAGAGCAGAGCCTGCATATGGGCCTAATCTAGGCTATTCAGTTTTTTTTTTTTTTTCATTGCATCTGAAAATGACTGTGCAGCATATTCACTTCATGTGCTCTGGCACAGATCAGCCTCCCGCGATGCTCAACTGTGTTCTAACTAGTTCTAATTATATTGTTAACACAAGATAATTTTAGGCTATTAAACATGCACTGTGACATTTTACCCTTTTTAATTTATAAACTCCTTGAGGTTTTAAAGTTAGTTTAATAGTATTTAAATTAAAGTTTAAAAATAGGTTTATTAATAACTGCTTAAATTTAATAACTGCTTAAATTATTTCTGGATGAATTAGGAACATGTTATCATGTTTATTCTTGTAGAAAATAAGTGTTTATTTTATTTATTTAAGAAAATAAGGGAAAAACTAAGGGACGATCCAAATTTGCTTCACCTATTTATGTAGGCTACAATTATTCATAAATAAATAAATAAATCGGCCTGAGTAAATTTGACCATTATAGAATTGTGACTTTAAAGGTTAGTGATTTAGGAGGTGAAAATACTGTGAAATTACAAATGGAATTGGATTTTAGAGCATAACAACTGACGGTTTATGAAACGTTAGCCAATAAAGCGGTTTTTTTTAAACAATGGAACTTAAAGTTTTGAACTAAAATATCATTTCAACCATACAGCATGTGAATAAATAAAATGCATACTTTTCATAACATTTTATTATTCATAAAATGCATAACGTTTCTGGTGTCTGGATTTGTACTTCGATATAATGAGCTCCAAGTTTAAGAATAGCCCTAGACTAGTTTCTCTCTCTCTCTTTCTCTTTCTCTCTCTCACTCTCACTCACTCACTCACTCACTCACCCACTCTCTCTCTCTCTCTCTCTCTCTCTATTTAACTGCATTAGCTCAATGAATACGTCTTCCTTCAGGCAAAATTAATGTTTCCTGCCTTGCTAAATGTTGCTGTTATGATCAATAAGTTGTATTCGCCTCAATATGATTTAGTAAAGTCAAACCGCAGACGGTGAAGCTGCGTCAGTTAGCGGAGTAGCTGACGGAGGACTCCGCTTCGTCCTCCTTCGGACGCACCTGGAAAAAACGTGCGCGTCGCACCGCGTGCGAAACGCGACCGTGTCGCTTCTCCTATGAGCGCGCATACCGCGCGCCTACATTGGAAATAATGAACTTGAGCGCACAAAAGACGGATATGTGAACGGCCCTGAAGAACTTCGGTCTTCTGCAGTACTTCAAATATGCCGTGGAGAATCACAGAAAGTGACCGAATTCAAGAACATTGTTGCGGCATTTCTCAAGCAATGAATAAACACCACTAAGGTGGAGAATGCAATGAAAACTCCTCTTCTCGCATCTGCCCTAGACCCTCAACACAAACATCTCAGGTTTCTCGGTGAAAACATGAGAGAAGTAAGAAAAAACATTTTGAACATTATCAGAACGATTTCCTTGATGCGAGTGGTGCGTATGCAGCCGCGGTCACCAACGATGAAGAGGATCCAGCAATGCCCACTCGTCGGAAAAGGCTGAGCCAGTTCTTCAACGATGATTACAGAGAGTCCAGCCAAGTCGAGTGGTAACAGTTCTTGCTGGAGCCATGTATTCCACCAGATGAGGATCCCATTCAGTGGTGAAACGAAAACACGAAGCGCTTCACAAAACATATTCGCTTATTTGTGAGTCCCGACAACGTCTGTGCCGTCAGAGCGCGTTTTCTCCACTGCCTTTTAACTGTTAACAGACTAAGGAGCCGACTTTCCCCCCGATCATGAAAAGATTTGATGACAGTTTAAAAGTTTAAAAGTTAAGTGTAGGCTACGTTCTACAATAGCCTAATTGCTGCAGGCTGCTTTTTTTCCTTTGTTCACTTTTTTTTTTTTTTTTTGCTTTTAATGTGTACTTTTGTTTGTTTGCACGCATTGTCAAAGGTTTTCAGCTACAAAACACGATGTGTAATGTTCAAGCTTATTGTGTGTAAGCACAAATTGTGTGTAATGACGGAAACAATAAATGTTGCTGAAAAATCTCATTAAACTTAATTTAAATAAACGAATATTTGAATATTCGTTTCTTGTGAGCTCAAATATTCAAATGTGATATTTGCGGAAAACGCCCATCCCTAGTTTTTACTCACTTCAAGAGCCTCCATCACGAGTACAGTTCATGCCAACAGCCCGTAATTTAACTGCATATTCAGCAAGAATTCATGTTAAACATATTTATGGCTTGATCAGGTTAGTGGGATGTTAAAGGCTAAGGAGTTTGTCTGTTTCTTTTACTGATTATTTTCGGGTTAAAGCATGATTTAAACAGAAAAAGAACATTCACACGCAATCGCTCTAGCAATAATGCATTAAAACACATGTAATTTTACAGTGCTACTACATTATCAGTAGGCTACCTGATTTTGAAATCTTGTTCTTGTTTGAAATTCATCGATCTGTTTAGATAAAATATCTGACAAAAATGTAATGTTATTTTCCTCACAAACAAAATTTGCATAGCAGAAAACAGATATTAAAGGTTTAATGCTTACAATGTTATTAGTTTGGCATGTGATAGGGAAAAAATGCACTTTGAAACTCTCCTGTTATTTTTGTATTTTTATTAAATTTTGGGGGCTTTTGGGGTCCTTAACGTGCTCAAAAACTCTTGAAAATTTGCGCACACCTTGGAATCTGTGGCCTTTAGGAGACCGCAGAGGCTGGGACCCGGGCGTGCCACAGGGGCTCTACAGCGCCCCCTGGAACACAGTCAGAAATGTTGATGTATAGCTCACACATACTTGCACGTATTAATATGAAACTCAGTACACATATAGATCTCATTGTGCCGAACCTTTTGTATTGCATGTCATAGGCTCCGTCCAACAGGAAGTCAGCTATTTAGAGCTATGTAAAAAGTGCATGCTCTGGAATTTGATATACTTGTCATAGGTTTTTTTACCCGATTGCCACCAAACTCGGTCAACATGATCTCAAGACATTGGGGATGAAAAATTGCCAGGGGATTTTTGATATCTCGAACGGTTTGCTCGTGGCGAGGCGTTGAAATTATGGCGAGAAATGAGAAACAGGAAGTGTCTAATACCATCCACATACTTTTCCTGATTTTAATCAAACTTCATCAGATTATTTGTTGTATGATGTCGATTGCATATATGGGACTATTAGGAGTCAAAGTTATAGCGCCACCAACTGGCAGCAGGAAGTGTGTCATTTTCAAAATGCTTTGAATTCAGCATCTTATTTTTACTCAATATGCTTCAAACTTCATCAGAATAATGTTAAAACACAGCCGATATAAATCTGCTGGGGGGATATTGATATATAAAAATATTGTTGCCGTGGCAACATGTCAAACTGGAATACTTCTCAGGTGATTTTGAGGCATATAACAAACTTAGAATTTCACTAAACTCAGAACACTAATCAGTATTTTTGATAGCTAGACACTGCCAAAAGCTTATTAAGGGCGTACAAGAGGCTCTCTATTAGCGCCACCTTTTGACAAAAGTGGGAGGGTTAGTTTTAGCTACAGACACCAAACTTGGTACATATATTGATCTTATCAAAACGGACAACTTTCTAATTCACAGTCACCAGCTGCGACCAACAGGAAGTCAGCTATTTTGAATCTGGATTTTTGTAAAGCTACAGCTGTGAATTAATGCATACTGCTCAGAAGAGAAGTACACTATACACACCAAACTTTGTCTACATGTTGCAAAAACATTGAGGAACAGATTTTGGATAGCTTGAATGTAGGGCTGGGGTAAACGATTATTTTTTAAACGATTAATCTAGCGATTATTTTTTCGACGCATCCATTAATCTAACGATTAATTTTTCAGACCGATTCGATTTCGATTATCTCCCCAATAATTGACTACTAACAATTTATACATGTTGATTTACATATCTGAATGAAAAAAAACACGAATTCCTTAACATTGCAATATATGTTTATTGCTCTTAAAATTACAAAATAAAAGACTGACTAAGAATGCATTACTTTGCACTTGTATAGAGATACCATTCAATAAAACCTTGAAGCCTTGAAAACACATAGCTTACTGAAACAAGCTTACTGAACACATAGGGCCTAGCTTACTGAAAAAAAGTTCTTCTTTCAGATGAAAATAACAACAACTTGATGTCTAGCATTCAATAAAAAAGGTCACCCAAAATACTTGTTTAGAGAGCAATTGAAAGAATACAGTAACCAATGTAAACTTGAGGGCTTTAAGTGTATACAGAGAGTGCTTTTCCAAAAAAAAAAAAAAAAAAAAATTAACAGTGGGAGCCATCAGCCTGTAATGGAGAAAAAAAAATCTCTGAATGCTCCATGTGAAACTTTGGCGTTCCGCCCATTTTCTATCGTGTTTAATGATTTTGATTAATATGCACAAGGGAGAGAGAGAGCAAGAATCGCTCGTGTTGTTTAAGGCTGTGAGTGTGCGCGCGCAGCCGGGGCTCTCTCTCGTACGCGCCCTGTCAGGCGCAGCAGTCAATCTATTCTACGTCACTCACCGATCAAATAAGGCTTTGACAGCCGCCCAAAAAAAAAAAGATAAATGCAGAAAAACCCCTGGATTGGTTATATAATGTTAGACAGAATGTTGATCCGGCCATCGCGTATATTCAACGCACATAAAGTAGAGAAATATTTACTTTTTAATTTGAGAAATAAAAACAGGTCGACGAATTGATGCGCATATTTTGTGTCTACGTATTTTTTGCATCGACGTCAACGATGACCTCGACGAGTTGTCCCAGCCCTACTTGAATGGTTTTTGCCGTGGTGATTATTTGAAATGACCATAAAAAGGGAATCATTAATTGTATTTTTAAATTGCAGCTTCCAAACACGTCAAATAATTTTTTCATACAGATGAAAAAGACATTCCGAGGAAATATGCATAGTTTCATGACTTTCATGACTACCACACTGTAACATTACAGAACATTACAGAACAGAACATTAACATTCATTCAAAGATTTTCAATTGAATCTTTACACAAATTAAATATTACAAATAACAATGATTTTTGTAAAATAATTATTAATTATTAATTAATGATTTGTTATTATCATTATTGTCTTGTGATAATAATAATATGGGCTGCGAGAAAATAATGAATACAAAGATTAGTGCTGCTGAGTGCAGGCATATTTCAGCCCAGTAACACACCATTCAAGAAGGGTCTGGCTGCAGACTTGCACTTGCACTCTTTTAGAGTTGCACTCTAAGACACTTGTGCTTCTGCTGGCGACGTCACTTGCAGTGTTTATTTTATTTTTGTTTGAATCTTTCAACATTTTGCAACAGTAGCCAGGTGGTGAAGACAAGAAAAAAGAAACTAAATTACAATGTCACTTGCAATCGCTACTTGCACTCTCCGCTACCTGTGACGTCTCTTGCAATCAACACAAAAAATAATGCATGTTGCCAATGGAGACAAGACGCTGTGTTGGTGATTAAATGATTAAAACTAAATTAGTAGTCCTCCTGTAGAAAAAACAAACACTTAATATGTATTTAATAATGTATATAATGTATTAGGATAGGTTAAGTTAAATTAAAAGACCAAATTCGATATATAGTTATTATTTAATGTACTGCAAGGCAAGCAAATGGCTATGAACACAATGCGAACGTTTAATGGTCTAATAACAGACTAAGATGATAAAGACAATTCAGTAGGCATAGCCTATATGTCTTGTTGTTGACTCAACATATATAGGGCTTAGGGCTGGGTATTGTTCAAAATCTTTCGATCCGGTGCCAGTTTCGATACCTCAGTTTCGATACCGGTTTCTAACGATACTTTTTTCGATACCATATGTTTTAAAATCCATTTCTACATCAACACAAATACATTAAACACAAAACCTTTATTTCTCACCTTAATGAAAACAAATTCTGGTAACACTTCACGCTCAGGATAACATTATTAATACAACTGGTTGTGCTTTTTGGATAGGGGTGTGCCATTCAGGGGCAGACTGGGACCAAAAAGTGGCCCTGGACTTTCTGGCCCACAGCAGCCCACCACATCATAATGCAAACGCCCCTGTTTTGATGTCATTTATTAATTTAATATTTAAGTAAACAGTTTGGGGATTTTAACCAATAGGGCAACTGAAAAAAAAAGAAGAAAAAAGAACAGCAGCTGTTCATTTAGCGACTCCTAGTGAGCAATACATGCTCATCAAGACACAAACATTCTTCTAGAACTAACACTTTGCATTCAGTTAGCAGATCCATACGAATCATGCATGAAATAGAAGTTTATAAACTCAAACGACAGCTTTATGTGCTTTACATCTCAAGTCACACAACATTTGCAACGTTTCTGAAATGCTGCTCGCACTTGTTTCTAAATATTGCTGATTCAAGCGTTTTAAACAATTTGTGCGCGTTCGGAGCTTTCGCTCACTCATTGAAAGCATGCGCTGCGAGAAGCATTTCAGACAATGCGCGTACAGAGAATGAATTCATCTTTCGCGTATCGTAACTTCTGAATGAACACATACACACACAATTATATCAAAATAATTGTCTCTGCAAGTAGGCTATTCTCGTAAATACTAGTGTTTCTTGTGTTTCAAGATACACAATGGAGTAGACCAAACTAAACAGGGAGGGAGGGCAAAACACTCTTCCAAACAAATGCTTCATTAACACCGGCTTTGGTTGCAATACTCTTATCGCATATGTTGCACTTTGCTGACTCGGCATCCACTTTTATAAAGTGTAGCCACACTTTAGACCTCTTTGTCAATGTAAAACGGAATCGTTTTGAGAAAAAACAACTACAGTTGTGTTGTGTGACTGCGAGTATCTTCAGAAAAGCTCCCCGTCACGTCACGTTGTGGTGGACAGCCAATCACGGTGAATTTTGGTCCTTACATGCACATATGCTTCAAGCTCACACAGACACAACCGCTTGGCAAAAAAAAAAAAAAAATCTGGCCACTTGGCTTTTGGAACCGAACTTTGGCACCGAAAGATAAATAATTTTTCGATTCTCATAGTATCGAAGTTTTTCGTTCGATACCATAAAGGCATCGAAGTTCGGTACCCAGCCCTAATAGGGCTACAGACCAGCAAATATGAACGTGCATTATGAAATGCATTAAGTGATTTTAAAAGGATCAGCTCTGTACAGGCAAGCAGACGAGTACAGAACGCAGTGCGTTAAATTGTAACGTTACATTAAATGTTTTCCTCCTATAGAAAATCATTATAAATAAAACGCATAATATAGCTTAATGGACAAAGACAGTGATATAAACAAGTTGTAGACAGTTTATTCTAGATGGAAAAAATGCTTTACGCGAAGCTTTGCGCGTTGCGTTTATTCACCACCACAGCTTCTTGTCTCCATTGGCAACAAGCACGATTTGTGTCGATTGGAAGTGTCGCAGGTAGCAGAGTGCAAGTAGTGATTGCAAGTGACATTGTAATTTAGTTAATTTTTTCTTGTCTTCGCCACCTGGCTACTGTTATAAAATGTTGGGAAATTCAAACAAAAAGTAAAAAAAAAAAAAAAAATCTATAAAATAAAAAATAAAGACTGCAAGTGATGTCACTAGCAGAAGTTAAAGTGTCTTAGAGTGCAAGTCTGAGAATGCAAGTCTGAGAGTGCAAGTGCAAGTCTGCAGCCAGACCCTCTTGCACTATTCTTCAGAGCCAAAAAAAAACCCAGACCGAATTCAGTTCAGCTGGAGGGGGTTGGGTTTTTGGGGGTAGTTATGAATGACTTGTGGGGGTCGAGATAAAGGTGCTAATTGCTCTTTCATATGGACAGTGTCTTATGAGGCTTTCACTTACTGAACTAGTTTATAAAGGACTGTTGTTTTGGTTATAGACTAAAAAATGGTCTGCCCCCACGTAAGATTTTTCCAGTTTTAGTCATTTGTTTGTTATATTCAACTAATCAGAGGTTTATATAAAATTTACATAATCAAATCTTAGTATATTCCACGCTCAAGCACATGCATTAAGTTTGCAACAAAGCACACGCAGAAGTAGCCTAATAATTTTGAAAAATGAGACATTTTAATTATTTATTAATAAACAAATGTTTTCTTGTCGACTGCAGAATGAAATTTACAGTGCTGGCTCTCTGCTGCGAGAGAAATGCAACATTCACAGATTACACAATTCGTTTTCGTTTAAAAAAAAACATTTCAAGCTTTCTGTAGATATATTTTTTTATGTAAATTCATTATCAGGAAAAAATTAAAGTGATGAGACGGCGCCTCCCTGTCATTAATGCGCATTAATAATTTTTGCACAAACACTTGAATATGAGCGTTGTGGTTTTCACTCACTTCAAGAGCTCTCCATCACGAGTACAATTCGTGCCAACAGCCCATAATATAACTGCATATTCAACAAGAATTCATGTTAAACATATTTAGATATAGCTTGATCAGAAGGTTACAATGAATGCAAGAGTCGAGCGGGATGTTAAGAGTTTGTCTGTTTCTTTTACTGATTATTTTCGGGTTAAAGGATGATTTAAACAGATTCACACGCAATCGCTTTTGCAATAATGCTTTCAAACAAATGTAATCTTACAGTGCTACTACATTATCAGCATGCTATTTGATTTTGAAATCTTGAAGAAGTTAATCTATCTGTTTAGATAAAATAACTGACAAAAATGTACTGTTATTTTCATCACAAACAAAATCTTCACAGCAGAAAGCAGCAATTAAAGATTTAATGCTTACGATGTTATTATTTTGGCATGTGATGTAGGGAAAAAAGTTTACACAAAATAGCTTAAGCCACTTTGAAACTCTCCTGTTATTACTATTTTTTTATTATTATTATTTTATTTGCTACGTTCTAAACATAACATTTCAAACATTGGCCTACTGAAATACTTTATTCACAGAGTGAAGGCGGAGCGAGTTTTTGGTATCAGTGCTCGTGGAGGGGAAGTTGTTACTGCTCACAGACTCTGCTGCGAGTGAGAGAGATGTTTCACCTGACGAAATGAAGGTGACCGTGGCAGCACAAGCACAGCACATCCGCCAAAAATCAACCTGCAGCAATGCTCGTTGATCGACTCGCCAAGCTTTACTTTTGTAGGTCACATAGCAGTAAATAATTCCATAATATGACCATGCAGTCAATACAGATATTTAATAAAAACAATAAAACAAGCAGGGCTGTAATATAAAACAATAAAAAAACGCACGCCAGGTCTACACCGGACACAGTGAACTGATGCTCGTTCTGTTTATTATGAAATGTACTGATACTGGGTTCAGTTGATTTGACACTATAGTGTGATGTCATCAAGTTTAGACACACTTTTCGCTGTGGGGCACAGATGATAACTCTCACGTCCGTTGTAGACACAGACAGTGAATGCTCTATTTACAAATAAGTTCTATGAGAAAAAAAAAAAACGAAATCAGCGGCATAACAAGATGGAAATATAAACTAGAAAATATATTAACAGGTCCTCTGTCCGTGACACTGACTCACTGATGAGCTGCCACTGATGCAACTTAAAAGTCCGAAAAAGTGATTTTGTGCTTCTTTGGGATGGCACAATCAAGCAACGTTCACTTGCAGAACCCAAGCTTCTAGAGGGCACATAATCTGAAGTAACAAATTTAAGTAAATGGGTGCAGAGCCAGTGGTAGTTTTGTAGGCAAACATCAATGCCTTGAATTTTATGCAAGCAGCTATTGGAAGCCAGTGCAAATTGATAAACAGAGGTGTGACGTGTATTCTTTTTGGCTCATATTTCATATTTTCATATAAATCATATTTTTTGATGCAGGCTATATAGACCACAAACAAACTGAAATCTTTGTCAAAAACATGTTTATATCATGAATTTCAGGTTAGAAGAAAAAAAAAAAGAGGTACTGTTTTACTTGCATGTCAATGCAACCTACAAATGAGATACAATTTACTTTGCTTATTTGGGTTGTCACTTGTCAAAAAAATCCTGTTTGATTTGAGTGACAAGTGTTAATTGAATCAGTTGTAAAATTGATTTTGCATGTCTAGATGCATTTTATACAGCAAATAACACCAAATATAGATAAATCCACGGACAACAGGCAGGACGAATGTAAAAATTCAGTATATTGGTAAAGACCTATATTTCTGATGATTTATTGGCGTGAAGTTACGTGCACAATGACAAACAGGAGTGCAACATTCTCGAAAAACAATAAGCAGAGTGGACTGCCATAAAAATGCAAAACATTTACTGCAGGCTTCAACAGGGTTGTGTTTACGAAATGTCAACAACAACAAAAAATTGCATACGTAGGCGATTCTAGCCCGAATCTGTATCTGTATGCATGAGACTGTCTGAATACCAGCAGAATTCACGTTTCTGTTGTAAATAGAGAAACATTGTTCAGAAGTATCATTTGCTGTTATGCGCGTGTGTCCGAAGCTGCAGTTGCTGTGTGACGCGTGTTCCAAAAAAAACATGCAAAGTTTCGTTTTCGAAACTTGTGTTGGTTGGTTCAATCGATTCGTGCAATAGATTTTCGAAGTTTAAGACTAGACGGGAGAAGGGATGGGAAAAGATCTGGGCACAGTTTTTCCAGAAAGTCGTGCCAAGTCAAAGCGGTGTCGAGCTGTTTTAATTAATTTTTTAGATGTATTATGGTGCCCGAACCCGTATGACTTTAAACAGTGACATTTTGTTTACTGCAGCCACAGCCATCAGAACCGTTGACTCTGACAGTGAATGTGAGACGAAGTGATCGCACAGACCATAGTGTGACATCCATGTAAACATAAATGACGTCATGTTTTTTTGTTTTTTTTTTAAGAAAGAACGTAGTCTTCGTTTGTATGTAGGCCTAGGCAATTTATATATTTACAATACTTACTAAAATATTATGAATATTATTTTATTGCTTTTGTATTAGTTGTTTGAAGAGTAAAAAAAAAATAATAATTGGTCGGTCTTAACACAAATGTACAACCGGCAAGTCGGTCGGACTAAAAGCAAAAAAAAATAATAATAATTGAGTCGGTCCTAAATTGACAGGGTCAGTCGGGTTACGGCAAACAAGAATATTTTTGAGGATGGCCTAATATATCATTTTTTATATTCCTAGACTTATTTGTTGCAGTTTTTTATACAGTTATATGGTAAAACTAAAATACCTTTTTTTGTTTGCGGTGTAAGATTTTTGGCTGCATTTGAAGTTCTTTTTCGCTTAAGAAAATAAATATTACTGTCAAATTCATGTCAGATAATAAAAATACTGTTTAAATACAGTAGTTCACCATGTATTTGTTCATGTTTTATTAAGGTATAAGTCTGAAGCACACCATAAAATAATTCTAGCAGTTTACACAGGGCTAGTATTATATACAGCTGTATACAGGTACACACCCAGATATTGGATCAGTACTAGGTATCGGCCAATACCCTGAGCCCAGGTATCGGTATCGGGAAGAGAAAAAGGGTATCGGAACATCTCTAATATCTTGTGTAGTTGTGGTTTTATTCAATCACCAGCATGCACTCTAGTAATGAATTATGTCGCTCTTTGATCTTCAATGCGCGCATAAGAGACAACATGCACAACTAACACTAAATGTTGTGGGTAAATAATATTAAAGAGATAAAATAAATACATAGAAATGTATAAACAAGCAAACAAACTATTAATCCTTTAAACAAAATTAATTTATCCTACAAAGAAATTAGTTAAATTAAAAGGAATCTAGAACAATTGAAAAAAACTAGCCCGATTATTACTGTAAGTGTGGCCTTAGCCATCACAGTTAGTTGCGAAAGAACAACTACTTCTGCTTTGCTCTACTTCCTTAAGGAATTTACCCATTTCGTAATCCCCTAGTTTTGCCTATAAGCCTTTTGTGTTTCTGCTGTTCCAGCAAGTTTTGATTAGTTAAATTATCTGCTTCACATTTTTATAGTTAATGATTTTGAAACTGTTTTACTTCCAAAATTATGCTTTGGAGGTTTTGAAGGTATTATAAAAAACAAATAAAAATAATAATAGTTTTGTGGTCAATCATTGGACTGTTCGCTAATATTAGCAAAGTGTCTAAGAGTTAAAAAAAAAGTCTAATTATGCAGTAAAATGTAAATTAATGTACCTTAGCATTCTTCATACTACTATATATTATATTGTTGGATGAAATGGTTTTAACCACCAATGCAAAGGGCCTCTGAAGGACGGCTGTGCGATATAGACCAAAAAAAAAACTATCACAATTTTTTTTTATCAATTTTGCGATTTCGATTTTAATCATGATTTTGACACACACAGACATGCTTTACAGTCATAAATGCATTCAGTATAAATTTGGAACCTTTTTCCAAAAGAAAGCCAATGAGAGCTTTATCAAAAAGTTGTAACATGTCTCTAGAACAGACATAAGTCAAAATAATCACTAAGTTAAGATGTCAAACAAAATCTAGACATAGTCAAACAAACAAAGTCTAGACATATGGCAAAAAATAATAATAAAAAAATTAAATACAACCCGTGTTCAGGGATTTATTATTATTTTTTTTTTTGCCATGCATTGGTCATAGAGCTCACTGTAGTGCCTCAGGTGTTATATGTTTTGCCCAATATATTTATTGCCCAAGGTTCACACGTACTCCGTCAGAAAGCTATGTACGCGGTTCAGAAACAGCAACGAGAGCACATTATTGTAAGGCAAAAGCACATTAAAATCATGCGTGAGCGTGAATCTATCCGCTCGCATGCAGATTTTCTTTGCTCTTTTAACAAAATCAGTTGCGTGTGTGCAGATTAAAATTTTTTCACACCTTTCTATGTGGGCCGGGGCCACGGAAAATCGTGCTATAAAGCGATTTAGAAATCGCGCACACTCAAATCGTGATTTTATTTTGATTAATTGCACAGCCCTACTCTGAAGCCTGCTTTATTTCCTGTCCTGTTGCATGTTCAGTGTGTGGCCACAGTTTATTTATGGCATTCTTGATGCTTTGCATCAAGTCTTTGAGATTTCTGGTTTTCCTTTTCCTTGCACCAGACACTCATTTTCTTATCTTATTTAATTAAGTAAACTTCAACATGTTTGCTATTAAAAATTTGTATTAAGTTGATCTACAGTATTTTTTGAGTTTACACACACACACACACACACACACACACAAACCCTCCGTGGACTACAAATATCAAATCTTTCTGACTGGTTAAATTGAGCCACAGCCAAAAGTCAGTTTTAAAGGCTCCATGAACCATAATTTGCAAACGACTTTAGCAGAGCCTGGATAATCCTTCAAGATTGGTTAGCAGAAAAATATCATAATACTCCAGGATGCTGGGGAAGTCACCAGAGACTGTATTTTTTTTATAAATGTCATGATGCTGAATAAACTGCTTTTACGAGAACAGCTTATCACTTAGGGCATCCTCACACTAGGCACAGTTGCCTTGTACTGAGTCTGTGCTCATTTTGCCCCACCCATTCTGGGCAAACAACATTCTGGGCCGGAGCCTCACTTTGGAACTTTTTCATTAGAAGAAAACGGAGAGAAAAAGGGTAATAGATTTTTGCTAATAGATTCTCTCAGGGATTATTCACATATAATTTATAAACATAAAACATGATATATAATAATGATAATAATAATAATAATAATAATAATAATAATAATAATGAATACATATAGGTATTGCACTCCCAGAAGAGCTGATAGTTTGTTCTGTCCTTGAATCTTAAAAGAGATTAAGAGGTGACACAAAATGATGACAGAATTTTCATGTCTGCCTTTTACAGATGTGACCAGTGTCATGGAATATAATGAAAGACTTGCTCGTTTTCGTCAGGGTCATGTCAACCCATTTGACAGGAGAGAGATCGACAGCAGCACTGAGGGGAAGGATCCTCCCAAAGATGGTGTGTCAACTTTTATTAAATATATTAATATCTACTCCTCTCCTCAAGGTATAGGAAAATTATCACCCTTAAAAATAAAGGTTATTTATTGACATTGATGGTCCCATGAAGAACCTTTAACATCCATGTAAGCTTTTTATTGTACAAAAAGTTTCTTAAAATGTTTTGCACACTTTTTTTTTTTTTAAAGAACTATTCACTTAATTGTTATTTTGGGAACCTAAAATGGTTCTTCAATGGCATCAATGCAAAAATACCCTTTTAGAAAGTTTACTTTTAAGAGTGAAGTGTCACTATGCAACCACCTAGCCTACACCGAATACCAACTTATAGCAAACTAGATAGCAAAGTTGTGGCAAACAATCAACCATACTACCCTAACATTTTGGCAGTACCTTTTCATGGTTAAGCACCAATCATATTTTAGTGTACAGGGATGTGAGACTGTTAGAGAGAACAATAAACTGGAACTAGATGACAGAAGTGGTGACTGTTGTATCACTTCCTGGACTGAGAAGGAAATATGCACATTCACAAAAAGACACAGACAAAGTCTCCCTCTTCAGTTGGCACATTTGACATTCTTTAAAACAAGTGAATGTTACAACATGCTGTGCTGTGACGTCTATGCAGGTCAGTCCAAAAAGCATCTTATATATGCATAATATAACCATTTTGTTTTTATAATCTTAAATGCTGTGCTAACAAACTGGCAGAATGTACTTTATTTATTTACTTGAAAATAAATAGATGAATCCCATGCTTGGACCTTTTGTAGTGTTTTAATAGTACCCGCTTAATTGGTGTTTCTGCAGACTTTGATTCTTTCAGAGCAATTTCACGAGAGAACATGATATAATTGAAAGCTTTTATTCTGTTATTAAAAGTGTTTCCTGTAATAATTAGCGTTTTCGTTCATATTTTTTTTTTACTTTATTTATTTTTTATTACTTACTTTTTTGAGGTGTTGATGTTTTGAGGCAGATAACAGTTTCTAGTAGACCACACTTTTTAGGCTGATTTTAATCTTGTAGAACAAGCTGAAATTGATTGCGTTGTTTTTTTTTTCAGTTCTTAGTGTGTAATAGGGATGTCATAATTCTCAATATAAAATCAAACCGTTCTGTACAAAATCCATGGTTCAATAAGCACATGTGAATTGTGTTTTTTTGGTTTTGTGTTTAAATGATATCCGTGTGGATATTATTTGGAGATGTGTGAAGTCCCTTCATGCTTCAAACACTCCACCATCATCCCCATCCCAAAGAAATTCAAAATTACAGGATTAAATGACTACAGGCATGTGGCTTTAACGTCTGTGGTCATGAAGTCATTTAAAAAACTGGTGCTGGCCCACCTGAAGGAAATCACTGGACCCTTGCTGGATCCTCTTCAGTTTGCCTACAGAGCAAACAGGTCTGTGGACGATGCAGTAAACACTGAACTGCATTATGTTCTGCAACACCTAGACAGACTGGGGACTTATGTGAGGATCTTGTTTGAGTCAAGTCAAGTCAAGTCACCTTTATTTATATAGTGCTTTAAACAAAATACATTGCGTCAAAGCAACTGAACAACATTCATTAGGAAAACAGTGTGTCAATAAAGCAAAATGATAGTTAAAGGCAGTTCATAATTGAATTCAGTGATGTCATCTCTGTTCAGTTAAATAGTGTCTGTGCATTTATTTGCAATCAAGTCAACGATATTGCTGTAGATGAAGTGACCCCAACTAAGCAAGCCAGAGGTGACAGCGGCAAGGAACCGAAACTCAATCGGTGACAGAATGGAGAAAAAAACCTTGGGAGAAACCAGGCTCAGTTGGGGGGCCAGTTCCCCTCTGACCAGACGTAACCAGTAGTTCAATTCCAGGCTGCAGCAAAGTCAGATTGTACAGAAGAATCATCTGTTTCCTGTGGTCTTGTCCTGGTGCTCCTCTGAGACAAGGTCTTTACAGGGGATCTGTATCTGGGGCTCTTGTTGTCCGGGTCTCCGCTGTCTTTCAGGGCTGTAGAGGTCCTTTCTAGGTGCTGATCCACCATCTGGTCTGGATACGTACTGGATCCGGGTGACTGCAGTGACCCTTTGATCTGGTTACAGACTGGATCTGGTGGCTACGGTGACCTCGGAATAAGAGAGAAACAGACAAATATTAGCGTAGATGCCATTCTTCTAATGATGTAGCAAGTACATAGGGTGTTATGGGAAGTGTTTCCGTTTCCGGTTTACCTAATTAATGCAGCCTAAAAATCCTTTAACGGATTGGAATATTGAAAGCATATTAGTATGTTATGTGTAAGCCAGGTTAAAGAGATGGGTCTTTAATCTAGATTTAAACTGAAAGAGTGTGTCTGCCTCCCGGACAATGTTAGGTAGGTTATTCCAGAGTTTAGGCGCCGAATAGGAAAAGGATCTGCCGCCCGCAGTTGATTTTGATATTCTAGGTATTGTCAAATTACCGGAGTTTTGAGAACGTAGCGGACGTAGAGGATTATAATGTAAAAGGAGCTCATTCAAATACTGAGGTGCTAAACCATTCAGGGCTTTATAAGTGATAAGCAATATTTTAAAATCTATACGATGTTTGATAGGGAGCCAGTGCAGCGTTGACAGGACAGGGCTAATATGGTCATACTTCCTGGTTCTAGTAAGAACTCTTGTCTTGTCTAATCTAACCTTGAGGTCATAAATGCATGGATTAACATTTCTGCATTTGACATTGAGAGCATAGGCCATAATTTAGATATATTTTTGAGATGGAAAAATACAGTTTTACAAATTTTAGAAACGTGGCTTTCTAAGGAAAGAATGCGATCAAATAGCACACCTAGGTTCCTAACTGATGACGAAGAATTGACAGAGCAACCATCAAGTCTTAGACAGTGTTCTAGGTTATTACAAGCGGAGTTTTTAGGTCCCATAATTAACACCTCTGTTTTTTCAGAATTTAGCAGTAAGAAATTACTCGTCATCCAGTTTTTTATATCGACTTTTCAAATTGGTGTGTTCCACCGGGCCGCGAAGAAATATAGAGCTGAGTATCATCAGCATAACAGTGAAAGCTAACACCATGTTTCCTGATGATATCTCCCGAGGGTAACATATAAAGCGTGAAGAGTAGCGGCCCTAGTACTGAGCCTTGAGGTACTCCATACTGCAATTGCAATAGATATGATACATCTTCATTCACTACTACGAACTGATGGCGGTCATATAAGTACGATTTAAACCATGATAATGCACTTCAAACTGATGTCAACAAAGTGTTTAAGTCTATGCAAAAGATTGTTGTGGTCAATTGTGTCAAACGCAGCACTAAAATCCAATAAAACTATAATAGAGAGATACAACCACGGTCAGATGATAAGAGCAGATCATTTGTAACTCTAAGGAGAGCAGTCTCAGTACTATGATACGGTCTAAATCCTGACTGGAAATCCTCACATATACCATTTTTCTCTAAGGACGAATATAATTATGAGGATACCACCTTTTCTAGTATCTTGGACAGAAACGGGAGATTCGAGATTGGTCAATTATTAACTAGTTCTTTGGGGTCAAGTTGTGGTTTTTTGATGAGAGGCTTAATAACAGCCAGTTTGAAAGTTTTGGGGACATATCCTAATGACAATGAGGAATTAATAATAGTCAGAAGAGGATCTATGACTTCTGGAAGAACCTCTTTTAGGAGCTTAGATGGTAAAGGTTCTAACATACATCTTGTTGGTTTAGATGATTTAACAAGTTTCTACAATTCTTCCTCTCCTATAGTAGAGAATGAGTGGAACTGTTCCTCAGGGGGTCTATAGTTCACTGTCTGATGTGATACTGTAGCTGACGGCTGAATGGTTGCGATTTTATCTCTAATAGTATCAATTTTAGAAGTAAAGTAGTTCATAAAGTCATTACTGCTGTGGTGTTGGGAAATGTCAACACTTGTTGAGGCTTTATTTTTCATTAATTTAGACACTGTATTGAATAAATACCTGGGGTTATGTTTGTTTTCTTCTAAAAGAGGAGAAAAGTAATCGGATCTAACAGTTTTTAATGCTTTTCTGTAGGATAGGTTACTTTCCCACCAAGCAATACGAAATACCTCTAGTTTTGTTTTCTTCCAGCTGCTCTCCATTTTTCGGGCTGCTCTCTTTAGGGTGCGAGTATGCTCATTATACCATGGTGTCAAACTGTTTTCCTTAACCTTTCTTAAGTGTAAAGGAGCAACTTTATTTAAAGTGCTAGAAAAGAGAGAGTCCATAGTTTCTGTTACATCATTAAAGGGGGGGTGAAATGCTCGCTTTCACTCAATCTCCTGTTAATCTTGAGTACCTATAGAGTAGTACTGCATCCTTCATATCTCCAAAAAGTCTTTAGTTTTATTATATTTATAAGAGAAAAATAGTCTGTGCCGATTTTTTTCGGAAAAACATTAGCGTCTGGAGGCGTGACATGTGGGCGGAGCTAAAGAATCACGAGCGCGAGTAGGCTTTTGCGCTGAGAGCGTTTGGAAGTTGTGACATTACCATGAGGAAAAAACACATGACATTACCGTGAGTAAAAAAACATCATCCAAAACCAACCATGGCTAACAGTCAGATTCAGATGTATATTTATGATCCAGAATCAGATCCCGAGGCTGAAACTGAACGAGAGCAGCAGCAGCAATGACTACAGCAGGACGTCTCTATGTGGTATGTAATTAAACTGTATATATTTGCTTAGCGGTTTTGGAAAATGACTAAGTTCCACTTTATGTCGTCTTTTTTTTTTTTTAAGG
Source organism: Carassius auratus (assembly GCF_003368295.1). Classification (NCBI taxonomy): domain Eukaryota; kingdom Metazoa; phylum Chordata; class Actinopteri; order Cypriniformes; family Cyprinidae; genus Carassius; species Carassius auratus. The sequence goes on along the minus strand of NC_039260.1, from coordinate 15,685,947 downwards.
TGAACAAGGTTTACTTGATGTGCTTACGCGCCGATAGCTAAGTTACAACACAGAGATATTTGAAGCAGTTTCACTCACCGCCTGCGGTTCCAACACACGATCGTGACCCTTTTTTGTTGGGATTGCATCAACCTTAAGAAATAAACGATAAGCAAATCCGGCGTCAAACTGGGCCTTGTTGGTAAAACAAGCATCTTCGAAATGCAGGGAACAAACAAAAACACTTGCACAACTCTGTCGATGCTCTGTAAAAATAAACTCGGTCCACTGGTCCCTTAATGTTTTTAGTTTTTTTTGGTAATCTGTGCAGCGTTGTCTTGCCCTTGCAACCAAAAACACACTTCTTATCTGACATTTTGTGACACTCTGATCAGTGAATGCCTCTGCTCTCAGTTATCTGCCCCACGGGAGGGAATCCAACTTTAACAGTATAAAAAACTCAGTATGCATGAAATAGCATTTCACCCCCCCTTTAAGTTGTTCTGAGGTTTTGTATATGCTAAGGAATTTGGATACATCAGGAAGATAACTTAAAAGCAATCTTTTGTGGTAGAAGTGATGGTTCTTCCATACTTGTAACAAGAACTAGAATTTACAATTTTGGTATATGACGTTTGCACAGAACTAAATAATGATTTGAGATATCATCACTTGGCTGAATAATTTCAACACTATCAACATCAATTCCATGTGACAGTATTAAATCTAGAGTATGATTTCGACAATGAGTAGGTCCTGAAACGTGTTGTCTAACACCAATAGAGTTCAGAATGTCTATAAATGCTCCCAATGCATCTTTTTCATTATCAACATGGATATTAAAATCACCAACTATTAAAACTTTATCTGCAGCCAGAACTAACTCGGATGTAAAATCACCAAACTCTTTAATAAAGTCTGTATGGTGCCCTGGTGGCCTGTATACAGTAGCCAGTACAAACATAACAGGGGTTTATCATTAACATTTGTTTCTCTGGATAATGTTAAATGAAGCACCATTACTTCAAACGAGTTATACTTGAATCCTGCCCTCTGAGAAATCCTGAAAACGTTGTTATAAATTGAAGCAACACCTCCACCTTTGTCTTTTAGACGCGGCTCATGTTTATAACAGTAATCTTGGGGGGTGAACTCATTTAAAATAATGTAATCATCAGCTTTTAGCCAGGTTTCTGTCAAACAGAGTGCATCTATATTATGATCAGTGATCATATTATTTACAAAAAGTTTTTTCGTAGAAAGGGATCTGATATTCAATAAGCCAAGCTTTATCATTTGTTTATCCATATTGCTTCTGTTTTTTATTTGTTGACATCAATTAAATTGTTAATCTTAACTTGGTTTGGACGTTTTTTGTATTTTCTAGTTCGGGGAACAGACACAGTCTCTATAGTGTGATATCTAGGTGAAAGAGTCTCTATGTGCTGAGAATTTACTGACCTCTGTGACGGGAGGCAGCTAGCAGACGGTCGGTTTAGCCAGTCTGTCTGCTTCCTGACCTGGGCCCCAGTTAGTCAAGTATAAACACTAAGACTATTTGCCATATTTCTAGAGAGAAGAGTGGCGCCACCCCAGGAGGGATGAAGACCATCTCTTTTCAACCGGTCAGGTCTGCCCCAAAAGCTTGTCCAATTGTCTATGAAACCTATGTTGTTCTGTGGGCACCACTTAGACATCCAGTCATTTAGTGATGACAATCTGCTATGCATCTCGTCACCACGGTAAGCAGGGAGGGGAGGGGAGGACTTTAACATTATCATTCCAAACCTCCTCCTGCCCAAACTAACTCAGCTCTCCATGCCCACCTCCATCTGTCAGTGGATCAACAGCTTCCTGACAGACAGGTAGCAGCTATTGAGGCTGGGAAAATACACATCCAGCACCCATAAAATCAGCACCGGAGCTCCCCAGGTCTGCGTTTTCTCCCCACTGCTCTTCTCCCTGTACACTAACGATTGGACGTCTAAGGACCCCTCTGTCAAGCTCCTGAAGTTTGCAGACAACACCACACTCATCAGCCTCATTCAGGATGGTGATGAGTCAGCTTACAGACAAGAGGTTAAAGAGCTGGCTGTCTGGTGCCCTCTCGACAACCTGGAGCTTAACACGCTCAAAACAGTGGAGATGATTGTGGACTTCAACAGAAACACCCCTGCTCTCCCCCCACTCACCATTATGAACAGCACTGTGACTGCAGTGGAGTCATTAGCCGCATTTCCACTATCGGCCCAGTGCGAGCCAGGGCTTAAAGCGGGCCGGGCGGGGCTCATAGCCCCGGGCCAGTAGCACCGAGGCCAGAATAGCGCAGGGTTTCCACAGTGGAGCTTGAAGCACCGCTGCACGTCACTAAAACACGCCCTTTACACACCTCTTAGAACAATGTCATGCAACCTCAAAATTTCACCAACAAAGAGAAGTTATCAGAAAACAAAAAAATAAGTCACTGGAACATGTGCGATCACAAAACGAACATGATAAAAGCGACCGTTTGTTTGCATGCTTTGTTATATATTCAAATTCAAAAACATGATGTTTTAACTATAGAATAAGTGATACATTGATCATATTGTTTTAATTTATCAGGACTCAAAATTATTCACACATAAATACACTTATTTCTATTTTATTTATTTATTTTTAACGCTCATGAAAATAGCCTGCTTATTCAGCCCAATTTGTTTCTGTTTATTAGCCACAGTAGCCGTCACATTTAGAATGAATGAAATAATCTCCATTTTTGTAAGCTCCCGAACAAAAAACATTATAAGGCTATATTCTTTTATGATAGGCAACATGAGATAAACAATCGAAACCAGGCTTGTGACAGATAATATTAAGTTACTTAATAAATACACGATTGTGATAGAGAATAATAAGCTGACGTCTGATTTCTTCAAGCGGTCATATTTTACCATGTTTACTATAGTAACATGTTTAGCGTGCATATCTTTTTCATCGCTTATAAATATTTCTGCCTTGTTTAGTGATTATAATCCACATCAGATCAAGTTATTTCAAACACTCGCTGCTGACTGAAAGAGTTTTGAGCTCGACTTATTTAAAAAAGTGTTTAATGCTGGTGTTAAAGCTGTTATCTTTCTGAAATGATCCTCAGCGCAGACTCTCTATTTTTATAAAAGCTCCCAAACAAAAATCATTATTATATTTTGATGATATGCAACGTGGAGCTAAACTCACGAAACGAGACGACAGATAAAATGTTACTTAATAAATACACAATTGTGATAGAGAATAAGAAGCTGACGTCCGATTTATCCAAGCGCTCATTTTTACCATGTTTACTATGGTAACGTTAATGTTTAGCGTGCATAGTCTTTTACATCGCTTATAAATATTTATGCCTTGTTTAGTGATTATAATCCACATCGGATCAAGTTATTTCAAACACTTGCTGCAAACTAATAGTGAGTTTTGAGCTCAACTGATTTTAAAAAGTATTTAATGCTGGCGTTAAAGCTGTTATCTTTCTGAAATGATCCGCGCTGACGCTCTCTAGACACGTAGAAACTCCGCCTTTGTTCATAACCCCTCCTCTAGCCCCAGCTGGCCCGCTTTGGCCCAAGGATTTCGTCGGGCCGAAAAACCCTGGCCGTTGGCCCCGAGGAAGCCCCGGCGAGGCACGATCAAGCCCCGGAAGTCAAGTATCCCAGAGTGCAGACTGGACGATGGGGCGGGGCGACACGTTGGGGCGGAGCGACACGTGTCGCCCCGCCCACCTCAGCGGTTATTGGTTTATGATTAATATGAGCTTATTGGTGTACAGATGAGTGACGATTTTACAGCTTATTGGTATAGAGAATTATGACGCTATTAGCAGGATTGGAATGCGGAAGTAGACACTCAGATGAATAAACTTTTAATATAAATTAAAAAGTGAATATAAATGTTGTGTTTTTGCATTTATTGTTGCATTTTCACAACATACCGTATAAATACAAAGAGTTTTGGATAACGACGAACAAAATAGAAATAAATGGTCTACTCCCTCAATGGCATTAGTGTAGACGCTACCTCGGCATTACTCGCTGGTTTGAAAATGACACGGCAATATTATGCAAAGTATGGTTATGTAGATAGTCATGGAGTACCTTGATTTATATATTCAAATTATATATATGTATGTGTGTGTGTGTGTGTAACAAATTGTCACCAGTCTCTGAACGTCACCAATAATATTCTGAATATTCCCTTAGCCCCTACGAAAATTTACCATGGTTCTGCTACAGTAACTATAGTAAAACTATGGTGTTTTTATAATTACAGCTCACAGTTATTAATATGCCAACAAATATTTTTACTACAATACATCCATGGTTACTTTTTGCAAGGAACGAACTATACAGGTTCTAAAGAACTTGCCCAAAAACACTTGTTACTTTCTGTTATTTGTTTTCTGAACTGCACTACTGAAAACCTCATTAATCCTCACAATCATGTCACAACTAAATTAAGAATCCATTATGAGCAATGCATAGCAAATGATGTTATCATCAAATATGAGAAACCTTAAAGAATGATAGACTGATGTAAATGACTGAAACCAGCCTTCTTTAACAGCCTTCTACTACAAAATTCAATTGGAGAATGAGCATTAAACGGGGAAATCTTACTGTCTAGCCAGGCAAACTGTGCCGCTTTCCGAAAAACTTCGGCGCACATCCCTAAACCATCTGCAAACCAGAGAAAGTGTCAAATATGCAGAGTCACCCGCCAACAAAATACCTTCACTGAGGATTTCCAGTGGAAGCTGTTGAATCAAAAACATACATAGGTTTATTTATACATGTATATAAAAGTTATTAAACATTATATAAACCCTGAATACAGACAACCTTGCTTTAAAACTCTCATTAAAAACTCTATAGATTGTTGTCACAACTGCATACTCATTCTTTTATAATAACACTAATAAAATGTTAATATATACAGTACTGTGCAGAAGTATTAGGCATGTTAGTATTTTCACATTGGAAAAAAAAAGACAATTATTTATATATTTTGCTGTTGTGTGTCAGTAGGATATATTAGTTTACATTTCCACACATTCATTTTGCCATTAATTGTAATAATCCAGTGAGATATTTGTATATATTTGTATGCGTGATCCACATGAAGATCTTTTACATTGAATATAAATATTTCTGTCTTATATGGTGAACAAAATCCACATTAGATCGCAAACAGAAGTTATTTAAAAAAACTCACTGAAAATGAATTAAGCTGAAATGTTTTTAAATGTCTTTGATGCTGATGTTAACTGATAGCTATATATTAAATAATCCACAGTGCTAATCCACAGTGCTGACCAATATAGTACTTGTACATAATACCAATTTCACATCTGAACAACTAAAATACCTCTGCATGTACACACATATGTAATTATTAGTTCTTAATGTATGTATGTGCACAAATAACCTGCTTTGCTGGACTCTGCCTGAAGACATGGTGAATGGTGAAGTTCTTCCCCTCAGTGGTTGAGCTCTAAAAGAACAAATGTCAAGAGGTAGGTATATTGCTAGGTATAGTACAGAGTAATGGTTCATGTAGCAACATTCAAACAGCTACATACATTTGCGGAGTAAAGCTGTCCAGGAGAACAGAACACCACCACCTCCTGATCATGTCATCCTGAAAAATAATAATAATAATATTATACACACAAAAATCATGCATGTCTGTTCAAATAACTTGACAAATGTGATGCCATACCTCTGTAAAATCGAACCTATGAACTAAAGCCATGTGCAGAGTGTACCACAAAGAACAATAAAAAGAGCAATTTATAACAGTTATTAACAATAATTATTCAAATTGAACGTACCATGGATAAATAAATGATCGAACATCGCATTTCATATTATAAGATATTTACACAACCACTCACCTCAAGCAATCAACGGAATAGCGTTATTACTCTGCTGCTGTAGTTGCCACCGTTCTGTTTGTTTCAACGCAAACTGCCCCCTGCTGGCTCGGAGCAAAATGTCAAAGGCGGGGAAAACAAATATGGGCGGGGCGACACGTGTCGCTCCGCCTCGAAGTGTCGCCCCGCCCCATCGTCCAGACTGCACTCTGGGGTTACTCCCGGAAGTGACAGTGGAAACGCGACTGGCCCTGGCACGCACTAGCACGCCCGGTCCTAGCTCGATAGTGGAAACAAGGCTATTCAGGTTCCTGGGCACCACTATCTCTCAGGACCTGAAGTGGGACATTTAAATTGACTTCATTGTGAAAAAGGCCCAGCAGAGGTTGTACTTACTTCGCCAGCTGCGGAAGTTTAACCTGCCCCAGGAGCTTCTGAAACAGTTCTACACCACCATCACTGAATCCATTCTCTGCAGTTCAGTAACTGTCTGGTTCAGCTCAGCTTCTAAATCTGACCTCAGAAGACTACAGAGGGTAGTCCGGACTGCTGAGCAAATCATTGGTAGAACCCACCCTTCTATTCCAGAACTGTACTTATCCAGAATTAGCAAAAGGGCCCTCACATCCAGCACACTCCCTCTTTGAACTGTTGTCGTCTGGTCGACGCTGCAGAGCACTGAGCACCAGAATGACCAGACACGGGAACAGTTTATTCCCTCAGGCAATCCATCTAATGAACACTTGATAATAACTGTGGAACACACTACACTATTTATATTTATATTCACATACACTTATTTATCTAACACATACTTAGTGTACACTTACATTTTTGCACACAGTATACCTGTAAATACATAACTGCTTATTGCAATATACCTACCATACAATTGTCAATTTGTATATTGTCATTCCTTACCTACTTGTTTGTATTTTTTATTCTTTTATTTTTTGTTCTGTTGCTGTCATTCTGTTGCACTCTGGAGCTTCTGTCAAGAAAACAAATTCCTCTTATGTGTAAACATACTTGGCAATAAAGCTCATTCTGATTCTGTGTTTTGTTTCTCTCAGAATTGTCTGTCTCTCTCTCTCTCTCTCTCTCTCTCTCTCTATGTGTGTGTGTGTCCGTGAGTTCACGTGCTAAGATGAGGAAAAGCCTCCCCCCTAACAGTTGAAAAAGCGACACACACTGAACATCTTCCTTTGTAATATATGCAATGATAAGCCTGTCTAAACTTGTTGTCAAACAAAAGAGAACATTATCACTTGTTTTTACTTCACAACATCAGTCGAGTGTTTGAAAAAAAAGAAAAAAACGTCCTTTTGTGATCTGATGTAGCTTCTTATTACAGAATGAGGCAGAAAATATATTCTACAACAAAATAAAAGCTATGTGATTAGAAATGGTGTACAAATATACCTGAGATGGCTTGAAGAACACAGATAGACCATATATTGTTGCAGGCAAGTGTTTATTTTCCTTACATTTCATCTTTCAAAATGTTTAATGTTATATCAGCTTTTTATTCAGTTACAACGATAGATGTCTTTATCCATTTTAGGGATTTCCTGGAACATCATCAGTGTTACTTCTATGATGCATATTAGAGTTGCTTTGATAGACTGTTTTGACGGTTTTACTGGTGTGAAGATGCAACACTGGTTTATGGCACTTCCCCACTTGCCAAGACGATGTCAGCAAAGTTTCAAGACATGCAAAAAGTGGCAATTTGAAAGATATCTTGGATTTTGAAAAGCCTGTTAACTTCTGCCATTTACCTTTAGTGATATTGGAAGTAAAAAAAAAAACATTTGTTTCTTATTTATTTCGTTCCACAGTATTTGATGATTTTTATTTATATAAACTGTGTTATATATATATAATAACACAAAAATAACTTGCACAAAGTTCAGGTAAACAAACTGATACCTGAACTTGGTGCAAGTTATTTGTTATTTTATATTAAGTATAAACTTGGTGTATTTTTTCATTAATTTTGGTAATAAAAGTTCTATGTACTACATTGTATTTTGCTGTTGCTTGAATTGACCATATGCACGATCACTTCCTGGTTTAAGATAAGCCAGCCCTGCTCAGTAATTTTGGTCTACTGTAATGTGCCGTTAGGAGAGCGCCCTTTGCTTGGTTTCTCTACATAATACATTCACAATTTGGAGAAAATATTTTTGTTTAAGAGGACCAAAGTCCACATATATCGTTTCAGGAATGACAAACACGAATGTTAAATAATAATAAATGTATAATATGATGTAATAAGTGTATCTGTTGAATCATGTTGCGAGTCATTGCTGACGAGCCGATGTCAAAATAGGGCTGTGCATTAAGGCCCACTCCAAATTCTATTTTATACCCCTTCCCCTACCCCTCCGCCTACCCATTCCCCATGTCCCTTAAAACAGAGTGTCCAGAGGTAGGGGAGAAAATATTCCCCTAACTGTGTGTTCACAATGCCGGCATCAAGAGTGTCCAAAATCGCTCTGTCCGCTCTGCTCATGACGGTGCAGAAAGATTCTCGAGCGCTCAGAAGTTCTGACATAGATCAAATGCTTATGTTGTATTTAAAGTGGCAGCAAAGCAAACAGGCTTGTTGATCATACACTGATCATGCCGGGCATACACTGTGTGATTTTCATCCGATTTCTAGCTGAATTCTGACTCGTGCGACTCTTTTTCGGGTTGGGACAATTTTCAGCATTGTTGTGCGTCATTTGTCGTGTAGTGTACAAGGGGAAACGAGACACGATTAACCTCTCCCGACCGACAACTCAACCATCGGACTGTACAGTGAGCGCATAATAATTGTGAGCTTTGGCTATACATCGCATGCGATCTGATCGTACAGTTGGTACCTTGCCGATATCGCACAGAAATCGCACAGTGTATGCCTGGCCTAACCCAAGGAGGGTAATGTTATAGGTTAACCTCATTAAATATTGTTGTGGACAAAGTATTAAGATCCTTTACCTAATAATGTATAAAGCACTGTAAAAAGTGAAAGTGAAAGTGAAAGTGAAGTGACATTCAGCCAAGTATGGTGACCCATACTCAGAATTTGTGCTCTGCATTTAACCCATCCGAAATGCACACACACACAGAGCAGTGAACACACACACACACACTGTGAGCACACACCCGGAGCAGTGGGCAGCCATTTATGCTGCGGCGCCCGGGGAGCAGTTGGGGGGTTCGATGCCTTGCTCAAGGGCACCTAAGTCATGGTATTGAAGGTGAAGAGAGAACTGTACATGCACTCCCCCCACCCACAATTCCATCCGGCCCGAGACTAGAACCCACAACCCTTCGATTGGGAGTCCAACCCTCTAACCATTAGGCCACAACTTCCCCATACTCTAATGCAAAATACTCTAATCCAAGTAAAAGTCTTGCATTGAAAATGCTACTTAAGAAATTATAATCAAGTATGAACATAACTTAATGTAAGTATAATCAGGGAAATTTGTTTAAAAGTAAACTGGGACTAGAGTGCTATTATTTATTAAATCATCAGATTATTAATCCTATAACGTTACTGCACATCAGCAACTCATTGTCCACGTATCACTTTTAATTAATTTTTTATGTCCCTGTATGCAAACAGGGACACATCATAGATTATTGCAAACCCGAAACAGCAATAATCAACCTGATCTCTATTGTGCCTGGGAACTAATGTGGTCGGAGCTGCATTCTCTGAAATCCTATAAAGACTTCTATGTTCCGATTGTTTGCTGCCCAACCGCGTCTTAGCTCATTACCATAAAGTTGTCTTGATTTCAACTCTCCTCGACGCTCTCAACGGCCAAGTCGTGTTGCCCCTCGCCGCTGCGAGGCCGGCTTACATTGAAAATTAATGACTTCCGCCCAATTTGACGCCGACAGTGTGCATGCACAGTAAGGATTGGGACATCACTACTATGCCGTCACACGTCATATCATTCGTCGTCTAGCTCTTACAATGCACACATATACTGGTGTGCATTAGAGCCTTTAATTATCATTCTGTATTAATCGGCAGCCATATCACCCTGGAGCCCAAGAACCTGTTGCCCACTGAAGCTATGCAGGGGCTGAGCCTGGTCAGTACCTGGATGGGAGACCTCTGAGAAAACTAGGTTGCTGCTGGAAGAGGTGCTAGTGAGGCCAGCAGGGGGTGCTCACCCTGTGGTCTGTGTGGGTCCTAGCACCCCAGTGTAGTGATGGGGACACTATACTGTCAACAAGCACCGTCCTTCGGATGAGACGTTAAACCGAAGTCCTGACTCTCCGTGGTCATTAAAAATCCCAGGATGTCTTTCGAAAAGAGTAGATGTGTGACCTCGGCATCCTGGCTCAATTCGCCCATTGGCCTCTGACCATCATGGCCTCCTAACAATCCCCAAATCTGCTGATTGGCTTCATCACTCTGTCTCCTATCCACCAGTAAGCTGGTGTGTGGTGGGCGTTCTGGCGCACTATGGCTGCCGTCGCATCATCCAGGTGGATGCTGCACACTGGTGGTGGATGAGGAGATACCCCCTCACTATGTAAGCGCTTTGAGTGTCTAGAAAAGCGCTATATAAAGGTAAGGAATTATTATTAATTATTATTAATAATGAGCTGCTTACTGACACACACACACATCGGAAATCGTGAAGCTCACACATCCAGGAGAAAATAAACTTGTCAACGTTGCCCTACGACTTTTATTAACCTGTTAATTGTCACCCGTCCCGTATACGGGACGCCTACGTTTACTATACTATATTACAATCAAATCTAATCTAATCCTGACCAACTATATATCGTTGGAAAGGTCTAAGACTCCCAAATATATATTGTACCAATATTTTTTGTTAAAAATTATGTAGGAAAAGTAATAGAATAATTTATGAGAAGAGTGCACCCTCAGAAATCTACATTACAAAGGAGTTTTGACCTTTGTTTAAAAAAAAAAGACTTCCTCGTTGCCTTTTTCTCTATCACATTTTAGAAATCATCAGAAGTTATATATCACTTGAAAACATAAATTCTCAAAATTCATCCTTTAAAACCCATTTTAAAATCAGACATTGCATTACCATGTAAATGGCACATCAAAATCATGTTACAAAATCATGTTACCGGGTCCTCCCAGTCGGGCACCACAACCACGCTGCTCCTCCTCATCGGCCGGTAGGGCTCACCGTTCCAACACCACAAGCTCCCTTTTAGCATCGGCTCGAGCCCTACCGACCGTGCGCCAACAACCACGTAGTCCACTACCTGCAGCCGGTAGGGCCTACTCTTCCAATGCCTAAGTCGCTCCCACCGGAGTACGCAGGCCCTTCTGGCCTGCCAACGAGACAACTTCTCAGAAAATCAAATCAGCCCCCGCCAGCACTCTATGCTATTCTTGGGGGGACGTTCTTTAAACTGGCAGCTGTCCTCTTGTACATTTGCTTTTTGGGGGGTACCCTAGGTTCGGGCCATTCCAGAGCTCAGTTAGTAAATTCTCTTTATATTTATGTATGTGTGTGTATATATATATATATATATATATATATATATATATATATATTAGTGGTGGGCATAGATTTTTTTTTTTTAATCTAGATTAATCTCACTGTGATCTTGAAATTAATCTAGATTAAAATGGCTCATTCGAATTATGCCGAAGGCATTCAGAATATTTGTGTTACCCAAATAAAATTGAAACAGTAAGTCTTTGAGAAGGGGTTTATCAAGCTAGGTGGTGCATTAGAAAAGGAGCTCATCTCCTTTTTCCAAAATACATCACAAAGTGCTTGAAAAAGCTGTAAACTAATTCCACATTGCACAAGGTGCAAACAACCTTACGCCTATTTCACACCAGTGTTAAAAATTTTTTCAAGTTTGTAGGTGTCAAGGTACAGAAACCAAATAATTAAATGTAAAATAGCACTGGATAGTCTTCAATGTAAAAATGAAATATACAATCAAACCTACATTTATTCAGACACCTTCAACATTTCTCACATTATTACAGTTTTGCTATATATATCAAAAATTATATCTGGTGTCTGAATAATTTTGGTTTGACTGTTAAAACTACAAAGTAAAGAGCAGTGAGTGATTTTCTTTCATTTTCTTGGATTAACATTACAGCAGCCAGTAGCTAAATTATGCGCGGTCACTTAAGGAGACAATGAACACATCCGATATAATACACATCCCATTTTTTTCCTCAACTGTTTACTTTCACTTAAGAAATAACTGACAGTTTTTTCGAGCATAATTTCCAAGGTGGATATTTTTATGGGTCCTCCATTGCCCGTCTGCAACTGGTTCAAAATGCTGCTGCTCGTCTTTTAACTGGCACAAGAAAGTATGAGCACATTTCACCTATTTTAGCTTTACTCCACTGGCTGCCTGTGCATTTTAGGATTCAATTTAAACTACTCTTATTTGCTTTTAAAGCCTTGAATGGCCTTGCCCCACCGTATCTCGCCAAGTTGCTGCACCCCTACATTCCCAGCCGCTCTCGCAGGTCAGCTGACCAGCTGCTCCTGACAGTGCCTAGAACTAGGCTAAAACTCAGAGGAGAAAGAGCTTTTGCTGTTGCAGCTCCAAAACTATGGAATGTATTGCCATTACACATCAGACAAGTCTCCTCACTGTCTCATTTTAAATCACTGCTCAAAACTCATCTCTTTACTCTGGCTTTTAATACCAGGTAATCGTGATTAATGTGATTTAAATGTGTTGTGTGTGCAGTGCATTTTATTTATTTATCTTAATTGATTTTATTTCTATAATTTCATGTTGTTTTTATCTTATTCTATTACTCTTATTTTATTGTGTTTATCTTTTTTATCCTATTGTGTTTTTTATTGTTGTGGTGTACAGCACTTTGGAAACCTTGTGTTATTTAAACTGTGCTATATAAATAAAGCGGATTGGATTGGATATTTTGACATATTTTGTATGTATTTGTCGGCACAAGAGCAAAAATAAGCAAATTCGATGTTCAAGTGTTTTGAGACGCCTTTCTCTTCGCAGAAGAGAGCTCGGTTCAGTGTCGCTGTCCGTGATACGCGGCTCTCTCTCTCTCTCTCTCTCTCTCTCTCTCTCGTGCGCACTGAACACCAGTAACCAGCTACTCCATTTAGCTTTTCCGCGTCTTGTGTTTGGATGCTTTAATGTTAAAATTGACAAGCGGTAAGGCGTAAAAACATGTGAAAAATTTAAGCTTTCGTGACGATGCGCAGCAGTGGCCCGTCAACTGTCCTGAGCATCTTTTTAGGCTGGCCTCAGTCAGTCGGTTATATATAATATCAAGGTGAAAGTCATCATAGCTTGCTTAGTATAGACCCAGCTCCCAACCCAACTTTGAGAATAGATTAACGGCGATATTTTTTTTATCGCACGATAAGAGTCTCGCGTTAACGCAGCACGTTAACGCCGATAACGGCCCACCACTAATATATATATATATATATATATATATATATATATATATATATATATAGAGAGAGAGAGAGAGAGAGAGAGAGAGAGAGAGAGAGAGAGAGAGAGAGAGAGAGAACTTTGTATTGTATTAGTGCATATTAAATAATGACGTTAATTATTACCAAGTTGTTCAACTCAAACACAATTAACCACCGTTTATGCATTCCTTACGTTAAAGGTGCACTTAGCAATATTTAAAAAAAAATTTGTCCACAGTGTCAGACCAAGTCCCAAAACACACTTGTAGCCAATCATCAGTAAGTAGACGTGTCTTGAAATGATAGAGAGCGAAAAGAGCACTCAATTTGAGTGCACAGGACAAATATTAGCAGATCAACTATAAATAGATAGATATGAAAAAAAAAAAGTATCAGAGTAACAAAACATTAAAAAGAAGGGTTATGATAAAGCAAGAGGTAGGACCCACATAAATATCGAAGCAGCTTTCCTGTGGTGGAGAGAACTCAAGTTGTGGTATGGCCTGGAAGCAGATGCCAAGGTTGTGTTGTTTCATCTTGATAGGTAAGTTTTACTTAGCTTAGTTTTACAAAACCTATTTGTGTTGGATTTAGTTTTTTGTTAAGTGGTGTCCGCAGAATAATAGGTTTCATAGACAATTGGACGAGCTTTTGGGGCAGACCTGACCTGTTGATAGAGATGGTCTTCATCCTTCCTAAGGTGGTGCCGCTGTTCTCTCTAGAAATATGGCACACAGTCTTACAGTTTATACTTGACTAACTGAGGCCCAGGTCAGGAAGCAGGCAGACTGGCTAAACCAACCGTCTGCTTGCCGCCTCACGTCACAGAAGACAGTTGATTATCAGACTCTTTCACCTAGATATCACACTATAGAGACTAGAAAATACTAAATACGCCCAAACCAATTTAAGAGTAACAATTTAACCCAGTCAGGAATAAGACCGTGTCATAGTACTGAGATAGCTCTCCTTAGAGTTACAAATGACTTGCTCTTATCATCTCTCTGTTAGTGCTATTGGATCTTAGTGCTGCGTTCGACACTATTGACCACAACATTCTTTTGCATAGACTAGAACACTTTCTTGGTGTTAATGGAAGTTCATTAGCATGGTTTAAATCTTAATTATATGATCACCATCAATTAATAGCAGTGAATGGAGAGGTATCATATCGCTCACAAGTGCAGTATGGAGTACCTCAAGGCTCAGTACTAGGGCCATTACTCTTCACGTTTTACATTTTACCCTTGGGAGATATCATCAGGAAACACGGTGTTAGCTTTCACTGTTATGCTGATGATACTCAGCTCTATATTTCTTTGTGTTCTATTGCAAAACACACCAATTTGAAAAACTAATGGAATGCATAGTCGATAATTTCTTACTGCTAAATTCTGAAGAAAAAAAAAACGGGGGTGTTAATTATAGGACCTAAAACTCTGCATGTAATAACCTAGAACACTGTCTAAGACTTGATGGCTGCTCTGTCAATTCTTTGTCATCAGATAGGAACATGGGTGTGCTATTTGATAGCAATCTTTCCTTAGAAAGCCACATTTCTAGCATTTGTATAACTGCATTTTTTTTTTCATCTCAAAAATATATATAAAATATGGCCTATGATCTCAATGTCAAATGCAGAAATGTTAATCCATCCATTTATGACTTCAAAGTTAGATTATTGTAATGCTTTATTAGGTGGTTATTCTGCACACTTAGTAAACATACTACAGTTAGTCCAAAATGCAGCAGCAAGAGTTCATACTAGAACCAGGAAGTATGAACATAATTAGCCCTGTCCTGTCAACACTGCACTGGCTCCCTATCAAACATCGTATAGATTGTAATATACTGTTTGTTATGTATAAAGCCCTGCATGGTTTAGCACCTCAGTATTTGAATGAGCTTTTGTTAGATTATAATCCTTCACATCTGCTGCATTCTCAAAACTCGGGAAATTTGACAATACCTAGAATACCAAAATCAACTGCGGGGGGCAGATCCTTTTTTCTTATTTGGCACCTAAACACCTACCTAACATTGTTCGGAAGGCAGACACACTCTTGCAGTTTAAATCTAGATTAAAGACCCATCTCTTTAACCTGTTTTACACATAACACACTAATGTGCTTCAATATCCAAATCCATTAAAGGATTGCATTAATTAGGTTAACCGGAACTGGAAATACTTCCCATAACACCTGATGTACTTGCTGCATCATTAGAAGAATGGCATCTACGCTAATATAAGTCTGTTTCTCTATTATTCTGATGTCACCGTAGCCACCAGATCTAGTCTGTATCCAAGTTAGAGGGTCACTGCAGTCACCCGGATCCAGTACGTTTTCAGACCAGATGGTGGATCAGTACCTAGAAAGGACCTCTACAGCCCTAAAAGACAGTGGAGACCAGGACATCTAGAGCCCCCAGATACAGATCCCCTGTAAAGACCTTGTCTTGATTGCAAATGATTGCACAGACTCTATTTAAACTGAACTAAGATGATGACATCACTGGATTCAATGATGAACTGCCTTTAACTGTCATTTTGCATTATTGACACTAAAAAAATGAGTTTTGTTTTATTAGCAAAGTCTCATGTGGTAAGTTGCTGGTTAGGTTTGAAACCCGCCACAGGTTGTCCGGTAAGAGACGTGGTCAAAGATGGATAATATGGGAATAACCCGTTTATTTGTCACCACAACAACAATAAAGGTTTCTGTGGTTTTTCTATAAAACACAAATGAAGAGTAAACATGAATACACATGATGAATATTCAGTGAAATTAACGATTAAACATGTTAATAAATTAAAGAAAACAAACTTGCTATACCATATACATAGAATTAAACAGTAAACAGATTTATCTGTTGCATATCCTATCAGAGGTGCTCTGTCTGGACATGCCCCGTGCTCATGCGCATTAAGTTGTTCACAGCTTTAGAATATCTCAATAATGAGCACTAATAAACAAACTACATCGAAACACAAGTGAAATGTAAATAGATAAAATTAACACAGGCAACTATGAATAAAGGTTATATGTAAATATATAGTGCAACATTGCGCTAAAGACATGTTAACAATATGTAAGCATTAGCATAACAATTACAGCATATCAGACAGCGAAAAGTAATAGACAGCCAAGTCAACCATATCACACACACACACGATTGTTTGAAAGATAAGATATATCACACTTACTTTACATTGACGCACAACCCGTAAAATGAGTGGAGCTATATCTAACATGCAATGTTAAAGTTTTGCATCTGCATCAGCGCTCCGATGGACTCACTCTCAACTTCACACTAAGCGCTGTGGGTGGGATATTTGCCTGCACGTGGATCAGCGAATGCTGATTGGCTGCCTGTGTGTCAATCAGTCTCGGTAAAAGAGAGAGAGAGATAGGATCAGAAGATTCATTATCCTTAACGCTATAATGGCCTTTTTAACAGCCGCCCCCAGATTCTGGGGACAGAATCTGTATAATTATGAAAAGGCCTCTAAGTTACAGAATGGTGTACAGTGTTACATTACTCAGGGATGCTAGGTAATCGTATAATACGTGCCACTGGGCGTGTGTATGTCTTTCTGCCCACCTTAATATTAACTGTCCTCACTCTGCCATCAGCCCCAGGGAATATTTCTGACACTCGTCCCACTGGCCAAAGCGCTCTGGGTAACTGTGGGTCAACGATCATCACTGTGTTGCCAACTTGATTGTCTGATGTGTCATTTTGCCACTTCTGACGAGTCTGAAGTCCAGGAAGGTAAAACTTCAAGAAGTGCTTCCAGAAGTGGTCAGCGAGGACTTGGCTGTGACGCCACCGCCGCCTGCTTATGATTTCTGACTCCGTGTATACCACTGGAGGTAGTGAGGAATCTGGCCGCCCCATCAAAAGGGAGTTTGGAGTGATGGGGTCTGGGTCTGCAATATCAGATGAAGTATAGCCCAAGGGTTTTGAGTTTAGAATTCCCTCAATTTCAACTAACACTGTTTGTAGCACTTCAAAGGTTACTGACTGAGCTCCAATGGTGGCTGTCAGTGCCTGCTTAAGAGAACAAATTTCTCGTTCCCAGCAACCTCCAAAGTGAGGAGCATTTGGGGGGTTGAAACGGAATTTAATCTTTTGTCTGGCTAACTGTGCCTGAAGTTCAGGGGCAAGAGCTGCAAAGGCTTCCCTGAGTTCCCTTTCTCCTCCTTTAAAATTGGTACCTTGATCTGAAATGAGTTGAAAGGGGGTTCCACGTCTGGCAGTGAAACGTCTGAGGGCCATGAGGAAAGAGTCAGCATCAAGGTTGGGTAGGACATCAATATACACTGCTCGAGTGGTTAGGCACTTAAAAATGATACCCCATTTCTTTTCAGTCCTCCTACCGACCTTGACAGCATAAGGACCGAAACAGTCCACACCTGTGGAGTAGAACGCAGGCCGGAATAAACGTAGTCTGGCTGGAGGTAGGTCTGCCATTTTGGGGATATCTGGATTCTTTCTCCATTTTTGGCACTCTACACAGCTTCTTTGAAAATGCTTTACAGCTTCCCTACCGCGGAGAATCCAGTACTTGCGTCGGAGTTCAGCAAACACTCTCTCATACCCTGGGTGGTGGAGTTTCGCATCATAACTTTGTATGATGAGCTGTGTAATTGGATGCTTAGCGTCAAGAACGATGGGATGTACTGTGTCTCGCTCAAGGTTGGCACTGTGACGTAGGCGACCTCCAACTCGAATCAGTTGGGTCTCACTGTCAATTTCAGGTGCTAATGCTTTTAAGCGACTGTTATGAGCGAGAGGTTTACCAGCTCTTAACTGTTCAATGTCTGAAGTGAAAGACTCCTGTTGTGATTGTTGTAGGAGAGTGACTTCAGCATCTTTGTAGGTACTGGCTGTCAGGCTGCCAGTGGCCGCCCCATGGGAAGCTGTGGACTCTATCAGCTCTTGGAATGTTTTATACTGATCAAGGTTAGTGACTGAGGTGCTGATAGTAAAGCATGTAAGTGTGTTTAACCTAGTCTGGCGCAACTCGTCTCCCTCTTCCTTCATTGGAGATGGTGTTTCAGGCCACAGACTCTGAGGGTGTTTTAAGAATGATGGTCCCTGGTACCAGTGGCTACCTGGACCAAGCTCATTCAATGTCTGTCCCCGTGTGATGTCATCAGCTGGGTTACTGGAAGAGGGCACAAATCTCCATGAGTGCTGATCCGTGATATCTTGGATCTCTGCCACCTGGGTGCCGACAAAGACTTTGAATCTACAAGACTCAGATTTGAGCCAGGTAAGTACGGTGGTTGAGTCAGTCCATAAGGTGATGTGATGAAAAGGCAAGGTTAACTCAGTGCTTACAACTTTGGCCAGTTGAGCACCAGTTAACGCCGCACAGAGCTCTAGGCGGGGAATGGACTGCTGCTTCTTTGGTGCCACTTTGGATCTTGCTGTAAGAAACGATACTTCCACATCTCCCTGCTGGTCTTCCGTCCTTAGGCCACTGAACCATATGCTCGTTCAGAGGCATCACAAAAGATGTGTATGTCCCGCTGACTTGTTTCTTTGTTTTTAGCTGGACTGGTATAAGATCTTGGGAAGGCAATGTACGGTAAAGAAGCTAACTCTGCTTCCCACTCTGTCCAAGTTTGTAATAGATCAGGGGGAAGGTTTGGATCATCCCAGTCCCTCTTTTTGTCCCACAAGCGTTGGACTATGAGCTTAGCCCTGGTGGTGTATGGAATCAGGTAACCCAGGGGATCATACTGACTAGCCAATGTTCTGTAGATATTACGCATAGTGATCTCAGCATTTTCTGTGGGACGATATCTGTAGGAAATGGTGTCTGTTTGTTGGTTCCAAATCAGTCCCAGGGCAGATTCTTGTGTGTCTGTTTTGCCGTGAGAGATCCAGAGATCAGCACTGGCTGATTTCAACTCTGTGGGCAGGTGGCTTATAGTTAACGGCTGGTTACTAGACCACTGTCTCAATTCAAAACCACCATCTGCCAATAGGGCCCAGATTCTGTCGACAAAGGTTTTGGCTTCTTCTGTCGAAGTGAAGCTCTGAAGACAGCTGTCGAAGTAAAAGGACTTCATGACAGAATGTCTGACATCTTCTCCAGGTTCACTGTGATCTGAGACATGCCTTTGAAGGGCATACACTGCGCAACAGGGACTGCAGGTGGTCCCAAAAGGAAGGACTTGCCACTCAAAAACTCTGGGTTGTTTTTGTACCTTGAGGTCTCGCCAGAGAAAACGTAACAATGGTCTGTCTTCTGGGAGCAACCGGACCTGGTGGAACATCCCACGTATGTCACTGCTGACTGCAATGGAGTGTTCCCGGAATCGGAGTAAAACGGCGAGTAAAGAAGGCCCCAGAACTGGTCCCGGGAGCAACAGGTCGTTCAGATTTTGGCCCTGATAATGGAAGGAGCAATTAAAAACTACTCTGTTTTTCCCATTGTGGTGGACCATATGGTGTGGGATGTACCATGAATGGGCAGAGTCCTTTTCATCATGCTGATCCAGCTTAACTACATAACCTGCTTGTTCCAGTTTATGAAGCTCTGCTGTGTATGCAGCTGATTGGTTTGGATTTTTAGCCAGTCTCTTTTCAGTAGCTCTCAGCTGTGAAATCACTGCCTCTTTGGGTGCTTTGAGCTGCGGCATTTTACCCATAAAAGAGGAGTGGCATATCTCTTGGTCCCATCTACCTCCACTCTGACTGTCTTGGTGTCAAGGAGCTTTATAGCCTCCTGGTCTTGTTTGGATCTGGTGCTGGTCTTTTCGCTGCGCCAAGGCAGCACATCCATTTCCCACAGTCTTTCAACGTTCTTGTAGAGATCTTTCTCAGAAGATGAAACTGAGGTGAAGAAACAGTGCTGTTCATTCATGTCACACTTGAGGGGTGGCACAGGCCCTTGTAATGTCCAGCCAAGGTGTGTCTTGATGGCAGCAGGCCCCCCTGGTGGTCCAAGACGAACTGGCTCCACTGGAGTAATGGGATGGGGGTAGTCGGAACCGATGAGCAGCACAGGATGGACTGTCTCTAAATGCCGTAGCGGCAGACCTCTCAGGTGTCGATATTTCTCCTTCAGAGCTTTTACTGGATGGGTATGTTCAGCCAGGCTTAGTTGCTGGGCCGTAAAAGCACCTTTAATGTGGAACACCTTCTTGGGCTGTGACAGTGGAGAGATAGAGAATGACACCACTGCCCCACTGAGGACTTGGAGCTCTTGCCTGACTGTGCGGAGCGGTAAGTCTTCCGGTTTACCTTTGAGGCTAAGCTGCTGAGCGGCACTGTGTAAAAGGATGGTTCTTTCTGACCCATCACCCTGGATGGCGTAGGCAGTCATCTGGTGTTCTCCATTCCTGAGTATTACTTTACTTATCTTGAGCAGGACTTTTCGGCTGGCAGGAGGCTTTCGAATGAGTAGAATCTCGTTCATGGTATTTAGTAGACAGGAATTGGTGTCGCAGGTGGAAGCAGCTTTTGGTGGCACAGTCTGTGAGCTCTCAGCACCTTTTACTGTAATGTCATGAAGACTTAGCAGATGTCGATTATTACACTGCTTGCAGCGAATTTTCAGACTGCATTCTGTTGCTTGATGGCTCCTGCCGCAGCGCCAACATCTGTTGTTCTCCCTGATCCACTGTCGCTTCTGCTCTGTAGTGAGTTGCTTGAAATTTGAACAGTTATTCAAGGAGTGCTTAGTGTGATCGCAATAGGGGCAGTAGGGTTTTGGAACAGCTTTCATGGTAGGAGCTGAGGTACGCATTTCAAGAGTTGTCTTCTCAGTGTTCAGCAGAATGTTTGTGTTTTTATTAAGAGGCTTGTGTTCTTTGATTACCTCTCTGGTTCGTGCAGTAGGCCATCTAAGCTGGCTGGTTACAAATCTAGATGTGTCCTCCTGTACTTGAATTTCGTACTCCAACCATTCAGAGAAGTCCAAGAGTGTTGGAATTGGAACACGGTGTGGATGAGCAAACCGGCGAAAACTTGATTTGAGATCATGTGGTAATTTTTCCAGCAGTCTGGAAACATGGGATCCACACTGCAATTCAAAGGTGCCCTTTCTTCCGATTTGCCCCAACATACCAACCAGTGAACGAACTTTGAGTGCAAACAGTCTGAAAGCTTTTATGTCACCGCTGTTGATGTTTGGGCTATCCATAAGTTCTGCTATTCGCTGTAATGCAAGCTGGTGTGGCTGACCGTACTGCAGGTCCAGAGCAGCCATCGTTTTTGTGAAGGGGGTTTGTGAATGGCTGTATGAATCAGCGATGAGTAATACCTCTTCTAGCTTGAGATGGTCTGTAAGAATCTGAAACTTAAACCTCTCTGTGGCATTAGCAGGGAGTATGTTCTCTAAGGCAATCTTCAAACGTGAAAACTCTCTTGGGTTTGGATGTACAAAGTCTGGTATGGTGGGAGTAGGGCCTTTGTACATGGACTCTGGTCCGAATTGAGGCACTTGTCTCGATGAGCTATAGGGCATTTGGTGACGCCAGGCAGAATCATAAGGGGTAGAGTCTGCCTGCTCCTTGTTGTATGGAGGATAATAACCACGTCCTTGGTGGTAGCTTTCTTCCTCCTCTGGGATCCCCTGACTGAATGGCTGAGGACTTGGCATGTTATAGGGAGAGTAAATTTTGTCTCCAGGAACTGCTGCCAAAGCTGAAGATTGTTTCTGACTTGAGAAGCGGTCTCCTCTGGAACGTGGTGCAGGCACAGGCTTAAGACTTCCCTCAGCTGACTGCATGTTTTTTCCTTGGCGCGGTGCAGGAATGTTTTTTTTTTAAGTTGAGGTTGAGCCACAGGTCGTAGTTGACTGGCCTGAATCTGAAGCTGCTGCATCTGCCACTTAAGTTGCGAGAGCTCTTGACCATACTGTTGATTTGTCTGCTTCAATGCATCCCTTTCCATCTGCATCACCTGTACAGTGTGAAGCATGTTCTCATTTGCATAACGTAGATTGCGATTTCGTTGCTTAAGCAAGGCGTTCTCAGACCTGCCTGGGTCATTATCGGACCACTCTTCTGAGCTGTGATACTCATCATCTGGAATCTGAGGAAGCTTAAATGCCATCGCGCCCTCCTCGTCTGACAGCTTGGAGGGTATCTGAGTGTATGGTGACACGGGTTCTGGATGCAACGTTGGTAAGACGAAGCCGGTAAGATCATAATCTCCATATCGGCTGGGAAGGGAAGTCTTCCTTCTGACACGCCCAGTTGGCTCATCATCTGCATGAGTTGACATCTTATAAGTCTGCAGCAAGTCTCATCCGGCTCGATGGACCATAAAAAAATGAGTTTTGTTTTATTAGCAAAGTCTCATGTGGTAAGTTGCTGGTTAGGTTTGAAACCCGCCACAGGGTGTCCGGTAAGAGACGTGGTCAAAGATGGATAATATGGGAATAACCCGTTTATTTGTCACCACAACAACAATAAGGGTTTCTGTGGTTTTTTCTATAAAACACAAATGAAGAGTAAACATGAATACACATGATGAATATTCAGTGAAATAAACGATTAAACATGTTAATAAATTAAAGAAAACAAACTTGCTATACCATATACATAGAATTAAACAGTAAACAGATTTATCTGTTGCATATCCTATCAGAGGTGCTCTGTCTGGACATGCCCCGTGCTCATGCGCATTAAGTTGTTCACAGCTTTAGAATATCTCAATAATGAGCACTAATAAACAAACTACATCGAAACACAAGTGAAATGTAAATAGATAAAATTAACACAGGCAACTATGAATAAAGGTTATATGTAAATATATAGTGCAACATTGCACTAAAGACATGTTAATAATATGTAAGCATTAGCATAACAATTACAGCATATCAGACAGTGAAAAGTAATAGACAGCCAAGTCAGCCATATCACACACACACGATTGTTTGAAAGATAAGATATATCACACTTACTTTACATTGACGCACAACCCGTAAAATGAGTGGAGCTATATCTAACATGCAATGTTAAAGTTTTGCGTCTGCATCAGCGCTCCGATGGACTCACTCTCAACTTCACACTAAGCGCTGTGGGCGGGATATTTGCCTGCACGTGGATCAGCGAATGCTGATTGGCTGCCTGTGTGTCAATCAGTCTCGGTAAAAGAGAGAGAGAGATATGATCAGAAGATTCATTATCCTTAAAGCTATAATGGCCTTTTTAACAGACACACTGTTTTACTAATTAATGTTGTTCAGTTGATTTGATACAATGTATTATGTTTAAAGCGCTGTATAAATAAAGGTGACTTGACTTGATTTATTTGAATATGCTTGTGTGTCATCTTCACTTGTTTCCACGATTGTCATTGCCATGGTAGTGTACATACGTTTTGGACAGATTTAAAAATAAGGGCGAGGTCCTGTTGGGGTATGGACGTGTTGGTTTTGATGCTTCCAAATATCAACACTTTTTGGCAGAAATCGCTTCGTGCACCTTAAATGATTACAAGAGGGCACACCATGTCACACAAATTAAGTAGCTAGTGTTGATGTAATGTTCAGTGAGAAACAAGAGTGCTTGGTCAAGGAAAGATCAGTGTGTGATCTGAATTTAATATTATTTGTCCACAGAGGTAAGGTCGGAGATCTTTTCCTCAGAATCCAAAACTCAAAGTTCAGACCGACCAATGGATCTGGGCTTGGCTGAAGACCATTTCTCTCGACCTGCGGTAAGCACTTAATCTGCAGTTGTACTGAAATGATAATGACAATAATGAATTCTCAGAATGTCTTGAATGATCAGAATGATCTGAGATTGCCTCACATGGCATATTCAGCCCACAACCTTCTGGTTAGATGTTCGCCACTTATCACAGTGTGTCAGTTTGTACTTCAGAAGGATATTTCTCAAAGATCATTGTAAATGTCAAACATTTGTTTTTTGTTTTTTTGTGATTTCTGTGCAGCTCAGTCCAAAGACCATCTGAGCCAATTTTGGACAAAATATGACAACAATTTACCTTTGCACCAGTTCAGCAGGAGAATGTAGATTATTGTACTTGTGTTAAAGGGTTAGTTCATCCAAAAATGAAAATTATGTCATTAATTTCTCACCCTTATGCTGTTCCAAACATGTAAGACCTCCTTTTATATTCGGAACACAGTTTAAGATATTTTAGATTTAGTCTGAGAGCTCTCAGTCCCTCCATTGAAACTGTGTGTACGGTATACTGTCCATGTCCAGAAAGGTAAGAAAAACATCATCAAAGTAGTCCACGTGACATCAGAGGGTCCGTTGGAATTTTTTGAAGCATCGAAAATACATTTTGGTCCAAAAATGGCAAAAACGACAACTTTATTCAGCATTGTCTTCTCTTCCGTGTCTGTTGGGAGAGAGAGTTCAAATCAAAGCAGTCTGGATATCCGGTTTGCAAACGAATCATTCAGTTCACCAAATCTGAAGATGAACACCGAGCCGAGCAAGATAACGAAAAATAGACTGACTCGTTCACGAGTGAAGAACCGGTTGCATCGGTTTTCGGATCACCAGTAGTTCTTTCGGACAGTTCGATTCAATAAACCGGTTGAAGAAAACTGTTCACCGGTTCTTTTGCGCTCGACGTAATGGCGTCATTTGCGACGATTGTCCTTGATTCAAGCCTTCGGTTTACCCGCGCTCATAACACTAGCACAGAATCAGTTCAGAATCAATCACCAAAAGAATCAGTTCAGTTCAGACGCCCTGTGTCGGTCTGCTTCACGCTGAATCACACATGCGCAGTATCATCAGCTCCTCGGTTCACGAATCGGACGCGTCTAACAGAAACGGTTCTTCACTCGTGAACGAGTCAGTCTATTGTTCGTTATCTGGCTCGGCTCAGTGTTCATCTTCAGTTCTCTCTTCACAGCAGTTCAGTCAGTGTACTGTTTGAGTGCATGCATTACTCCTGGATATTGGTTTGTTTGAACTCAGAGGGAGGGAGTGTCAGCCACATTAAAAAAGTGAACAGCTTAAGTCATTTGTGGATTAATGAGTATTAGAGATGCGAATCGTTTAAAACGATTCATTTCGATTTGGTGAACTGAATGATTCGGATATCCAGACTGCTTTGATTTGAACTCTCTCTCCCAACAGACACGGTAGAGAAGACAATGCTGAATAAAGTTGTCGTTTTTGCCATTTTTGGACCAAAATTTATTTTCGATGCTTCAAAAAATTCCAACGGACCCTCTGATGTCACGTGGACTACTTTGATGATGTTTTTCTTACCTTTCTGGACATGGACAGTATACCGTACACACAGTTTCAATGGAGGGACTGAGAGCTCTCAGACTAAATCTAAAATATCTTAAACTGTGTTCCGAATATAAAAGGAGGTCTTACATGTTTGGAACAGCATAAGGGTGAGTTATTAATGACCTAATTTTCATTTTTGGATGAACTAACCCTTTAAGTTGCCACTGTGGGCAGATTTTTCTGTGTTGCATGTGTTGCAGGATAGAATCCATATGATGCTCACTAAGTTTTGGTTGACAGTCTGTGGATGGTAAGTTCTTTCAATACCACTCTAGTGGTGAATGGATTGCAGAAGTTGCCCAGATTTGCCGGGATACTTGTGTGCTTCTTGCTGGGAGTATTTATTATGCTGCCCCAAACTTAAACATTTTTGATTGATGACATTGATTGACCCGCTCCCTTAGGGATTAACCTTATGACATATGTTATGACAGGTGATATGACATCTGTTCATAGGCATAATTTGTGGGTGGGACATGTCCCCACCACTTTTTGGCAGGGTCGATATTGTACCTTTGTGAAAGATCCATCATGAGCCTGAGCAGATCACAACAAAAAAATTAGTCCATCGACACAAAACAGGGAGCAAAGTGGTCTTCAATTGTGATAGGTTTATTAATTCTTGCTTACGCAAGATAAAAAGTGATCAAACCTAATTAGAGAGGAAAAAGACCAAAAAGTTTATTCCATGTGGATTACATCACAGGAGATCCACAAAGGACATAACTGGCCATGATCCTTTCAAACTGACAGAGGACAACATTACACACCACCTTCACCAGGATACAATAAGTAACAACCTCACTAGACAAAACATACACTGTATTTATAGGAGGTGGCCAGCACCATGAAACAAAACAAGGGAAAACTAAACAATACACATTTTCACAACAACAGGAACAACAACAAATTTGGAATGAACAGTACATTTAACTAAATTTTAGAGCCATGGATAAATTTTAGTTAATGAAAAAGGATTCTATTAGGCAAAAATCTAAGTTGGTACAGTCTAATTTCCTTTAGAATTCACATAAAACAGAACAACTTCCTGTTTGAATCTCTTTGTCACTAGGCTGGTCCATTCCCACAACACAACAGGTATTAAACATTTCAAGTCATTTTAATAACAAGAATGAATTTGCTATGTTTATATAAAAATCACATTTTAGCCAAAGACGAATTTTAACTGGTTTTAATGTTTTAACCTTAAACCAAACAACTAACTCAGTACAATGACAAATAAAGATTGTAAAACCAATATTGTAACGTCCTTTTATTTGATCAACTGCAAAGATGAATATATATAAGAATTGTGTGTTTTAAATCCAAACCATCACACATCCCCCCATCTAAGATCTCACACTGGTAAGCGGTACAGTTGTATTACTTTTCCCGGACACATGCTGGATGTTAAACTTATAAGGCTGCACAGAAAGGTACCAGCGGGTAATTCTAGCATTGGTATCCTGCATTCTGTCCATCCACTGCAATGGTTGATGATCAGTTTCAATGGTAAACTCTCTACGAAGAAGGTAGTACATGAAGGTGTCCAAGGCCCACTTTACTGCCAGACACTCCTTTTCAACGGTAGAATACCGTACCTCCCTTGGATACAGCTTTCTACTGACATATGCCACTGGATGTCTACTGTCTGACTCACCCTGAAGGAGCACTGCACCAATGCCATTATAAGAGGCATCAGTCTGCAACACAAATGGCTTTTCAAAATGAGGGCAATAAAGCACTGGCTCTTCACATACCTTTATATCCTGGAAAGCTTCCATTGCTTCTCCTGTCCAGTAAACCCGGTTAGGGCAAATTTTCCGAGTCAAATCAGTAAGGGGTGCCACAGGAGCAGAGAAGTTGGGTACAACTATTCTGTACCAACCCGCCATCCCTAAGAATGATCGGATCTGAGTTTTTGTCTCTGGAAGAGGGCAGTTTTGGATAGTCTCAATCTTTTGAAGCTGGGGTCTAATGACCCCATTACCGACTACATACCCAAGGTACTCTATTTCTTTTTTAGCTAGAGCACACTTGGAAGAGTTAATGGTGAGACCTGCCTCGTGGATGTGATTGAAGACCTCCTTCAGATGTTGGAGATGTTGCTCCCAGGATGAACTATACACAATAATGTCATCCAAGTATGCACCTGCGTAATCGCAAAGGCCAGAAAACACCAGATCCATAAGCCTCTGAAATGTAGCTGGAGCCCTATGTAACCCAAAAAAGCATAACAGAAAAATGGTAGAAACCCCAAGGAGTGTGGAATGCAGTCAGTTATTTTGCCTGGGCAGTCAAGGGGACTTACCAGAAACCTTTACAAAGGTCAATAGTGGTTATCCATTTAGCTTGGCCTAGGCGATCAATCAGTTCATCAATCCTGGGTGTTGGATAGGAATTGAATCTACAGACGGAATTAAGATAACGGAAATCCACACAAAAACGAAGACTTCCATCCTTCTTTGGAACCAACACCACAGAACTACACCAGTCACTTCGAGAGGGTTCAGTGATGTTCATACTCAATATTTGATCCACTTCCTCTTTTAGAGAGATCAAGAGTCTTTCAGGCCCACGATAACTCATTCGTCGAGGTAATGCTCCATCACAAAGTACTATGTAATGCTGTACCAAACTAGTTCCTCCAGGAATCTCTTTAAACACATTTGGGCTACAGAGACCTCGAACGTGTTGATGTAATGACAGATGTTGAAAGTCCAAAGTAAAATTAAAAGGACTGGGCAGATACTGTTCACAAACCTCCTCTTCATCTTCCACCCTGCAAAGCATTAGGACCTCCCTTGCAGTATCTGACCTCTCATGCCAAGCTTTTAACAAGCTGATATGCAGGACCCGTTTAGATCGGCTCTGCCCTGGTAAGGCAATATAATAATAATCGGTAGACCCCAACTTCTGAATCACCTCAAAGGTGCCATGCCATTTAGCCAGTAGCTTACTATTGTCACTAGGACGCATCACCAATACCTTAGCTCCTGTATGAAAACTTCAGGCTCTGACCTTTTTGTCAGGTTTGCTGACGACTTTGAGATTCAATCAAATTCTTGTGAGCAATTTGTGTCATACTCTCAAGCCTTTCCCTCATTTGAAGGACATAGGAAACAACACTCTGGGAGCCAGGGATCCTGTGACCACCCTTCCAGGTTTCCTTCACAAGAGCCAAGGGTCCTCGGTTGCCTGGCCATACAGCAGTTCAAAAGAGCAAAACCCCATGGACCTCTGAGGTACTTCCCTGTATGCAAATAAAAGATAAGGGAGCCACTGGTCCCAATCAAATCCAGTCTCATTAACAAATTTGCGTAACATTTGCTTAAGGGTCTGGTTGAATCTTTCAACCAGCCCATCTGTCTGTGGATGGTAGGGTTTAGTCCTTATGCCCAACAACTGATACATTTGCTTTAATAATTTAGACACGAAGTTGGTCCCCTGATCAGTTAGTATGGCCCTAGGGAAATCCACCCTAGCAAACAGCTGAAAAAGGCAAAGAGCTACATTCCTGGCTGTTACTTTCTTAAGGGGAAAATCCTCCGGATACCTAGTGGCATAATCATTGATGACCAACATGTAACAGATGCTGGTTTTACTACGCTCAAGGGGACCTACCACATCCATTCCCAGCTGTTAAAATGGTATGCTTATAACAGGTAAGGGTTCTAATGGAGATTTAGGATTTAGTGTATTGGCACGCTGGGCAACTTCTACAAAAGCCACCCACATATTTTCTCAGATTGCTGAGCTGTGGTCTTTTGTCTCCCTAAATAACCTGCCAATGGGACTGCATGGCCTAGCTGAAGCACCAACTCTCTTGCCTTTTGGGGCACAACCATCTTTGCCTCTTCACCCTGCCACCTATACAGCACTCCATCTTGTAAAAACAGCTTACTCTCATGGCTTTCTTGACTTTACTGACTAGGGTACCCTTGTGCCTCTCTGTACAATTGCCCAATCTCTATATTATCCTGTTGCAGTTGGCCTATATCTTGCAGGACCACAAAGTGTGATTTAAGCTGTTCAGAGAGGGTTTCTTCAATACTGTTAGCAACAAAGTTAAATTTTTCCTGTCTCTTTTGCCTCTTCGGCTTACAGGATTTCCCTGGTTGAGCATCCAAGTCAGAATCAAAAAAGACAATGCACTGACATACTGGGACTGCATGGCCTAGCTGAAGCACCAACTCTCTTGCCTTTTGGGGCACAACCATCTTTGCCTCTTCACCCTGCCACCTATACAGCACTCCATCTTGTAAAAACAGCTTACTCTCATGGCTTTCTTGACTTTACTGACTAGGGTACCCTTGTGCCTCTCTGTACAATTGCCCAATCTCTATATTATCCTGTTGCAGTTGGCCTATATCTTGCAGGACCACAAAGTGTGATTTAAGCTGTTCAGAGAGGGTTTCTTCAATACTGTTAGCAACAAAGTTAAATTTTTCCTGTCTCTTTTGCCTCTTCGGCTTACAGGATTTCCCTGGTTGAGCATCCAAGTCAGAATCAAAAAAGACAATGCACTGACATACTGGACATCTTCCTCTCTCTTCCTAGCCATAGACTATGTTTCAGCTATATTGCATTCACGCCTACCAGGTAACAAAGTCTTGACCTAAAAGCATTGGGTATGGAAGATCATTGTCCCTGCACTTCTACATGAACATCTGCTGTAGAATAACATTTCTCATCCCCATTAATGCAACTCATAGGTACCTTCGAAACAGAATTTCTGAAATTCTCTGAAACTAAATCTGTTCGAACGAACGACTGCATGCTACCAGTGTCCACTAAAGCCCATACTTCCTGACCATTAAGGACAAAATCTGCATAATGCAAGGGAACATCTCTCTGCTCAGTGGAGACAAGTCATAGCACACAACACAAATAAGCATTCATATAAGGATTGTTGGGACACCTAGGTTTAATATGACCCTCCTGTCCACATTGATGACACACAACAACCTTCCTGCTATTAAACTTCTGTTTAGGGCTTTGATTGACAGGACCACCCGATCACCCACAGACTTACCCTCACTTGTGGTCTTGGTCCCAGCCTGGGACATCTTCCCTTGACTTTTTGGTTCTTTTAATCCCTGCCACTGGTAATAAGTCCATGCTTGATTCTTTGGTTGAGCTGACAAGAAGACATCGGCTAAAGCTGCAGCATTGCAGTATAGCTATTTTGACTTTCTGGTAGTCAAGAGATTCAACAATCTCCATATGTACATAAGCACTCCTTGCTTTACCTGTCAGTAGTGGCACAAGTTTAACTTCCCAGTCGGTTGTCTGCCACCGACAAGCCACTGCTATTCTTTCAAATGTGGTGGGATAGTGCTCTATGTCATCTACCTCTGACAGCTGTTGCAGGTGTGGCTCCCTTTGTAAAGTCGAATGTCCTAGCCCGGAGTAGACATTCTGATGAGGAATTGGTGTTGTTGTTGGCTGTGTGCTACTAGAACTCTGCATGGAATCTTGAGAAGTTGGTTGGATGGAAGGAGAAGCAGGGCCCTGATGAGTACTACCGCTGAGTCCTGGGTTAGGTACAGGTGTAGTACGAACATGCACTTCTTGTTGAAGCTGGCTGAACTGATGGTGCAGGGCCTTCCATCGTCCTTCCTGACGAGTTACTTCTTGCTCCATTCGGCAGTCTCGTGCCTGTTACATGGTAATGTGTGCCTGGAACAGGTCTTTTAGCTCTTGGAGAGAAACATCTTGAGAAAGGTTACCCACCTCAGCACTGTCTTGTCCACCTGTGCCGCCATCAGAGACTTTCTTAGCTTGCCCCACTATAGTTCTCTTTGGCCCCATCTTCAGTTACGGGCCGAAGAAAAAAAAATCCATGTATACAGTCGCAGGACTATAAAGAAAAAAAAAACTCACTACTGCCCGTAGTGGCCTCCCACCGCTGCCACCAATTGTGAAAGATCCGTCATGAGCCTGAGCAGCTCACAACAAAAAAATTATTCCATAGCCACAAACAAGGGGAAACAAAACAATACACATTTTCACAACAACAGGAACAACAACAAATTTGGAATGAAGAATAAATTTAACTAAATTTAGAGCCATGGATAAATTTTAGTTAATGAAAAAGGATTCTATTAGACAAAAATCACACTGATCAAGACATCACATTTTCCTATATCCCTTCTTATACATTAAAGTTGGTATAGTCTAATTTCCTTTAGAATTCACATAAAACAGAACAACTTCATGTTTGAATCTCTTTGTCACTAGGCTGGTCCATTCCCACAACACAACAGGTATTAAACATTTCAAGTCATTTTAATTACAAGAATGAACTTTAACAATTTGTTATGTTTATATAAAAATCACATTTTAGCCAAAGAGGATTTTTAACTGGTTTTAATGTTTTAACATTAAACCAAATAACTAAGCCTGTATACTGATTCAGTACAATGACAAATAAAGACTGTAAACCAGACCAATATAGTAATGTCCTTTTATTTGATAAACTGCAAAGATAAATATATATAAGAATTGTCTGGTTTAAATCCAGGCCATCACACCCTTCCACTTTTTGAAAGTACTCGTATTTCGTGTAGTGTAATAACGATACGATTTTCAATTTTCGTAATGTCAGTATAGCATTTTATTTTAGAAATGGAGCGCTTCCTTGTGCTAAGTAGGCCTGCCCTCTACTAAAGATTTTTCTAGTCACATTATATTAGATTGATAATATAATAATTATACCGTGTTTTATATATATATATATATATATATATGCAGTTTATTTTATTAAGTTGGTGCGTTTATGTGACGGTTGGGTTTGGGAAAACACAAGGAGAGGGTAGGATCCAATTGCAAGTATGGGTATTATTTACAGAAGGGTAAAAATACAAAATAAACAGTCATGAGAGACAAACCAAACAAAAGAGGGAACCGGATGAAACTGATAGGAAACTCGGAGGAACAAGAAGGTAAAGGGAAAACTCGGGAGACGAGCACAACTCACACATAGGGTAAGGACTCCATACAGATGACAGAGAAAGACAGCTATACATAGGGAGACTAATGACAGAGGATTGTCAGCACCTGTGCGATTCTAATTGGAGTGCAATTACTGTGAAGACAGAACCAGACTAGAGGAATTAAAGTGTCTATGGTGAAGTGCCTAAGGAGAAGTGAGCTCACTAGGGAACACCCAGGAAAACAGAGACTGACAGCGTGACATTACCCCCTCCCCTACGGAGCAGCTCCCAGATGCTCCACCTGAAACCCCGGAAAACCCAAAATAAAAAGAGGTAGGAGGGAGGTGAAGCGGCGGCGGACTAGGGGGAGGGACGGAGGGTCAGAAAACAGGGACAGGAGAACCAGATAGAATGGACAGAGACAAACAACCAGGTGGAATGGAGAGACAAAGACAGGACAACCAGGTAAAATGGAAAAAACAGAGACGGAACAACCAGATGGGATGGAAAGGCAGAGACAGGAAAGTGTAACACAAAACAAGGAGTCCAGGAGGGTGGTGGACCGGCGGAGGGAAAAAGGGGAGGGACGGAGGGCCAGGTCCAAAGGAGGAAAATAGACAAACAAATGCAAACAAAAACATGGGTAGTTGAGGACATTAGGTAATGCCCAGCCGGGCGGAACAGAGGGCCATCACACCCATGTGGTCAAGGCAGAAGCCCCCCCAGGGTGGAGTGGAAGACCACCACGTCCTCACGGTCGAGGCCGGAGTCCCCCAGGGCGGAGCGGAAGACCACCACGTCCTCGCGGTCGAGGCCGGAGTCCCCCAGGGCGGAGCGGAAGACCACCACATTCCTGTGGCCGGCCCAATGGGAGGACGAAGATCACCGGTGACTTGCCTCAGTCCTCGAAGATCACCGGTGACTAGCCTTGTCTCTGGAGAGTTCATGGGAACCTGACTCGACTCTGGAAGGTCATCAGTGACTAGCCCTGACTCTGGAAGGTCATCGGTGACTAGCCCTGACTCTGGAAGGTCATCGGTGACTAGCCCTGACTCTGGAAGGTCATCGGTGACTAGCCCTGACTCTGGAGGGTCCACGAACACCTGACTCAACTCTGAACAGTCAATGAGCACCTGATTTGACTTAAGACTGCCTGTGGAGACATGAGACGCCTCTACTTCGGGCACTGCCTCTGGAACGGTCTCGGGCACCGCCTCGGTCACCGCATCGGGAACGGCATCGTGCACCGCCTCGGCCTCTCGAACAGCATCGAGCGCCTCCTCGGGAACAGCATCGGGCACCGCCTCGGGAACTGCATCGGGCACCGCCTCGGGAACTGCATCGGGCACCGCCTCGGGAACTGCATCGGGCACCGCCTCGGGAACAGCATCGGGCACTGCCTTGGGAACAGCATCGGGCACCGCCTCGGGAACTGCATCGGGCACCGCCTCGGTATCTCGAACAGCATCATGCACCGCCTCGGCATCTCGAACAGCATCGGGCACCGCCTCGGGAACGTCCTCCTGGACAGCAGCGGCCCGCTCGGGAACGTCCTCCTGGACGGCAGCGGCCTGCTCGGGAACGTCCTCCTGGACGGCAGCGGCCCGCTCGGGAACGTCCTCCTGGACGGCAGCGGCCCGCTCGGGAACGTTCTCCGGACCTTGAGGAACGGCAGATGCCTGTCTCCTCCTCCGTCCTTTATGATGGCGAGTCGGTGGCAACTTGTCAGGAGACTCAGGCGTTGAATCGGCCATCTTGTGCTGTGGTGCTAGGCTGGCGGCCATCATGGGTTGTGGCGCTGGACTGGCGACCATCTTGTACTGTGGCGCTGGACTGGTGGCCATCTTGTACTGTGGCACTGGACTGGCGGCCATCTTGTACTGTGACGCTGGACTGGCGGCCATCTTGTACTGTGACGCTGGACTGGCGGCCATCTGGTACTGTGGCGCTGGGTTAGCGGCCATCTTGTGCTGTGGCTCTGAGCGGGCGGTCATCTTGTGCTGTGACACTGGGCCGGCGGCCATCTTGTGCTGTGGTGATGGGTTGGCGGCCATTTTGTACTGTGGCACAGGACTGGTGGCCATCTTGTACTGTGGCGCTGGACTGGCGGCCATCTTGTACTGTGGCGCTGGACTGGCGGCCATCTTGTACTGTGGCGCTGGACTGGCGGCCATTTTGTGCAGCAGCACAGGACTGGCGGCCATCTTGTACTGTGGCGCTGGACTGGCGGCCATCTTGTACTGTAGCGCTGGGTTGGCGGCCATCTTGTGCTGTGGTGCTGGGTTGGCGGGCATTTTGTGCCGATGCACAGGACTGGCGGCCATCTGGTTCCACGGCGCTGGCTCGGCCGATCTGCGTTTCCCCTCTCCTCTCGGGACATACTGGGGAACTGGCAGCCCCCAACCGAATCCCGGGTCGACGGGCGCCCACAGTGGAGATCGCTGCCGGACCTCCTCCCGGCTGTTTGTTCCGGAGCGACCTCCCCTGGTTCCCCGGAACACCACTAGGCGAGAGCCCTCGAAGCCACCTTTCTCCCGCTTGCTGGCTGGGGAGAACATGGCAGCAGACATACCGCTGGATTCAATTTTTAATGGAGTCCTTCTGTGACGGTTGGGTTTGGGAAAACACAAGGAGAGGGTAGGATCCAATAGCAAGTATGGGTATTATTTAAAGAAGGGTAAAAATACAAAATAAACAGTCATGAGAGACAAACCAAACAAAAGAGGGAACCGGATGAAACGGATAGGAAACTCGGAGGAACAAGAAGGTAAAGGGAAAACTCGGGAGACGAGCACAACTCACACATATAGGGTAAGGACTCCATACAGATGACAGAGAAAGACAGCTATACATAGGGAGACTAATGACAGAGGATTTGCAGCACCTGTGCGATTCTAATTGGAGTGCAATTACTGTGAAGACAGAACCAGACTAG
Organism: Carassius auratus; assembly: GCF_003368295.1. Lineage (NCBI taxonomy): Eukaryota > Metazoa > Chordata > Actinopteri > Cypriniformes > Cyprinidae > Carassius > Carassius auratus. The sequence goes on along the minus strand of NC_039260.1, from coordinate 15,650,482 downwards.
AGGAATTAAAGTGCCTATGGTGAAGTGCCTAAGGAGAAGTGAGCTCACTAGGGAACACCCAGGAAAACAGAGACTGACAGCGTGACAGTTTAACAGTTTCTGTAACTTATTACACAAAGAGCAAAGCTGTTTAGCTTTGTTAACTAGTTGTTATAGCTGTGCAAAAAACATTGAATGCAATTTTCATGTGCATCTCGTCAGTAAAAACGCTCCTGTGATTATAAGTACATCTCCAGCACGTGTGTTCAGATCAGGATTGCCAGGTTTTCAGAACAAATCTTCCCACTTGCTTCTCAAAACTAGTCCAAAACTAGCCCAATTGTGTTTCCAGGAGGGCAGTGTGCGATAAGCTGGTGTCGATTTACAACACAGGAAACACTGGCACTGGCACAATCAGAACTTGTTACGTATTTCTGAAGGAGGGGCCTTATAGAACAAGGAAGACATCAGCCCATTTTTATGACAGTGAATACAGCGGTATACAGATAGGTGAATTGTGTTGTTTTTTTACACGCGAAACATGAACAAGTTATATTTCACACTGTAAACACAATCAAAGCTTCAAAAAAGCACGAAAAACAGGACCTTTAATGGGTTCTGTGAGTCCAAAACGGAACAAGTCCTTAAAAACACTTCATCATAGAATAGTACCTGATATGACAACTCACAGAACCGGTGAACATACTCAATAGATAGGACTCTTTGACGAAGATATAATAGCTGGTTTACTGGGTCCATGATTAAGCTGGATAGATGAAACGCTGACATAAAGGTAGGAATAGATATCTGTGTAACGAGAGGCTGCTGGATCATGGTATGGCGAAATCTTCTGTTACGAGGAGTCAGAGATATTCGGATCCATTTGCAGAATTTATTATAGAATGGTCAAACAGGCAGTAATCAACCAACAGCGTCAAGTGTGTAAAGGGATATCCAGAATCAATAACAGTACCAGGCAGAGGTCGGGGCAGGCAGCAGAGAATCAAAGACAGTATAGACAATCCAAAATTAGACATGGAAAGAACAAACACTAGGGAAATGCTAGCCGGTGCTAAACAATACTTCACAATCATTGAGAGTCCGAACCCAGTTTATATAGGGGAGTGGTAATGGGGAACACCTGGTGGTGATTAGCCCTAAGCACGGGATTATGGGAAATGGAGTTGGGAATGGAAATGGACACCAAATGCAAATCCTGAGTGGAGTCCCCTCTACTGGAGTTCATGGGCACTCCAGCTGACGATCGTGACAGGGAGAACAATATTTTCTTCTGAACAGACATTCGCTGTGAAATTATTTAAGATTTTTTTCATATATAAATGTAGGCATGAATGACATGGTAGAATTCTGAAGTTTACTTGACTTAAACCGTCTTTTCCTCTCTTCTGAAGAAGCTGAGAAAATATTGTAAAATCGTATATAAATATGACCTAAGTAACTCACTGACGTTATATTAACCCTCTGGAGTCGTTTAACGCATATATGTGTAATGAGTAATTTTCTCATTGATAACCCCCGAAAAGAACTTAAATTACACATTCAGTTTTGATCGTACAGATAAGAGCAATACATCAATCAAATCTGTAAAAGGTCTACTTTTTTGGATACAGACATACTAACAACAAAAATAAAGATAACAAACAAGGTGTGCTGTCTGCAGCCTTTGCTGCGCTGATCCTCATTTAGAGCACCTCTTCCTCTCAGTAAAAGAGGCCTTTAAGACAATTTCTGAGGCTAAATCTACGTCCACGTATTTTTCAATATAAGCTCTTTTCTGAATATTTCCACCTTCTGTGAAATCTAAAAAAAAACTGGACTCAAACAATGAATGATGAATTTACATTTTAATGTTTACTTACCATAAACCGTCTTTCACTCACATTCACTTCCATCTGATGACACCAAGAAAATGGCTGCTTCTTGCACTGGTTTCATCTGACGTTAACATGACCTGCATGTTTTCTTTCATATCTCTTTCCCTTGGTTATAGCTTAAGACCAGTTTTCAACCCAGTGTCCTTACCAAAACAATCCAGCGGTTTTTTAGAGTTTGAGGGCACAAAGATTCACCTGTCTTTCCTGAGGAGGTTGATGTGGCATCAGGGAGCTGGGAAGGGCCACAGATTTGTCATTTAGTGTGGTACACCCTGAGCAGGCTCTGGTGATGGAATAAGAAGTGTTTACCCTCTTATAGAGCACGTCCCTGTGCTCGAGTGGGAGTCCAGCTTTTGCAGCTGATACTTCATTGTTCCCAAGAAGGGTGCATCCCATTATAGAGCTGCGCCAACACAACTGCTCAGTTAAAGATGCTGACGTTAAAATCAAATGCAAATCAGGTCTGAGGATCGGTTCATCGTCATAGATTTAAACTGTTGGGTCTGATGGCAGCAGTGTCAAAGGTGATATCTTTTGGCCTGCTGTACATGAGATCTCTGCAGTGGTGGCTCAGGACCGAAGTTTTTTCTTTGAGGGGCAACACATTTCACATGATCAGTGTCACGCAGTGCTGCCTTTGAATCTTAGCCATGTGAAATAAACCTTCATTCCTGTCTCATGGACCTGTGTTGGGTGCTTCATGTCTTGTGTAACATTGCATTTAGCCCTGCATTTATATTATTCTTTATGTCCTTTTTGGAACTTGAAACCTGGCTTTCTCTGTCTGAATTGAGATTCTTAGGTGAATTATCCCTTCATGCATTGAAACCTCTCATGAAAGTGAGTGATTCAGCAGGAGTTGCTTATCCTGTTGTTTGAAGCACTGAAGTGTGTGGATGTTTGCACAGGGTTCATTTGTGGCATCCGATGTAGAGCAGCTGAAACAGGCCATAGCAGAGTGCAAGAGACTGATCCTGGAACTGCCAGAACATTCAGAGAAACAGAAGGACACAGTCATCAAATTGGTCCACCTTCGGCTCAAACTACAGGAATTAAAGGTTTGCACTACCAGTCAAAATATGCAGACAATTATTGGTTTTAATAATTAACAATGAACAAAGTGAAAATAGTATGGTGGCTGAGAAAAACACACATACACATGCAGATAGTAAAAACACCTGCAAATTAAGAAAACATCATCATCCGTTTGACAATATATGTGCTGCAAATACTCACAACATGACCAAATACAGAATTTTTTTCTTTTTAACTGAACAGAGATGACATCACTGAATTCAATGATGAACTGCCTTTAACTGTCATTTTGCATTATTGACACACTGTTTTCCTAATGAATGTTGTTCAGTTGCTTTGATGCAATGTATTTTGTTAAAAGGGCTATATAAATAAAGGTGACTTGACTTGACTTGACAGAAATATCCTGCAAATACTCGGAACACAACCAAATACAGAAATCTGCTACAAATACTCAAAACACAAACAAACAAGGAAACACGCTGCAATTACAAACAACACAACCAAATTACAGGAATGCTCTGCAAATACACACAGACTACATGAGAAATGTTTAAGGGAGGCACAACTTATCAATGTAGTAGCAAATGTGTCATATTACACATTCATCTGATCTGATATCTGATCTTATGGCTGTTTGAGAGCAATAATAATAATAATAATAATAATTACATTTATATAGCACTTTTCTAAGCACTCAAAGCACTTTACATTGTCAGGGGGTATCTCCTCATCCACCACCAGTGTGCAGCATCCACCTGGTAAGGGTGTAATATTACTACTTATTAGTGGTCTTTGAACGCTTTAAGTAGCATAAGAAAAATGGCAAGATATGAGACTTATAATAAATTATAAATGAGAAATATTATCCATTGTAAAAGTGGATGCAACATGTTCATTGTGTTATATAACATCATATTCTTAAAAGCTATAACCAAAGATAAGTAAATATTATAATATATTAAAACTAGGGCTGCACGATATGGGAAAAAATGACATTGCGATATTTTATTTTTCGGCGATATATATTGCAATATGAAATCTAATCAAATTTTTACTTACAAATAAAAATGGGGTGAGCACACTTACATCAGAGTATTATTTAAATTAGAGTAAATTATTTGTAACTTTAGGAAATGATTTGAATTGTTAACATATTAACTAACATGAACTTACCACGAGCAATACTTTTGTTACTATATTTATTAATCTTTGTTTATCTTAGTTTATAAAACACAGCTGTTCATTGTTTGGTAATGTTACTTCACAGTGCATTAACTATGTTAACAAATACTGTACAACTTTTGATTTCAACAATGAAGGCTATAGCCTAAATGTTGAAATTAACAATGTTGTAGAAGTGCAGTTTAGTAATAGTAAATGTTAAATAATGCCTCGTTTCCACCGAAATTACCCGGAACATTTGTACCAGGAACTTTTTTCCCCAGGAACTTTTTCCCCCCAGACCTGTTGCTTTCTGCGTTTCCACCGCCATGCAAAATATCGGGAAGATTAGGCAAATAGACTGGTGATGTAGGTCTGCGAGCGTTTCTCAATACAACGTACGCTGATTTTGGATGTGCATCCTCGGTAGTTCAGGCTTTGTGCATTCGACTTGGGAGTGTGATGTCTGTGACGACGTAAATCGGGTAAATCTGCAAACATCAGCATATTTTATAACAGCAGTCAGCTCACCTTGGCTACTGCAATTTTCCTCTCTGTACATTTACAATAAAACGACATGGGATATCAAATACCACTGCCTCCTTTCATTTTCATTTAAGCATAATAACAGCTGCAGACATTTAATTAGTTCAGGGATATGTGTATATACAGCCATTACAATGAAAGGAAATATTATACTGTATACATTTGCCTTTTTTTTTTTCATTTTAACATAAAGATAAATTGAATACAAACCAAAGATAACCTGTTAGATTTACCCAAAACAAATTATATTTTATGTTCAACCACTAAAGAGACATCAGAGCCAGTGACACATATCAGAAGGTCTAGCTGAGGTGAGGCTGCTTTTGGCGGATACATGATAACTGAACTCCCACTGATCACATGGAGCTCACCGTCTCAGAGATCGGCGAAACACATTTTTAAATAGGTGCTGTCTTTATAAATTAACCACAGATTTCAGTTTTAAACAACTACATTCTCTCCTGAAATACTTATAAAATTACATTTCATGAAACAAATAACAGTCATATTTTGAAAATGATCAGAATAAATGGTGGTTGAACTCAACCAATGCGGCGTGAACACACCCAATCAGGATGTTTAGCACCCAAGTCCCGCCCCCGAAAGTTCCGGAACTTTGAAAAAGTACTAACTCGGCAGCAGAGACTTTCTGAGGGGCGTTTTTTTACCCGGAACTTTATTTAGTTCCTGGTTCCTGCGGTGGAAACACACCAAATACCAAGCCAAAGTCCCTAGTTCCTGGGTAAAGTTCCTGCGGTGGAAACGCGGCATAATGTAGTTAAATAGTTTAAGAAATATAACATTATTGTAAAGTGTTACATATTTTTTTAAATACACCAATTCAGACGTCTCGTGAGTTCAGTGTTGGACAGTTCAGTTGTTTAAACCATTCATTAAATTGAATCGGTTCAAAGGAATCATTAGTTCGCAAATCAGACGTGTACGGCACGTTGTGTAATTATCTCTGCAGTTTAGGATATCGCACAAGATTTGACAACACAGAAAACATTTCATCACTGGATAGTTTTTAATAATAATAATAATATTATTCGACACCATCATGTCAACTGATTGATTAATGTGTGCGAGGGAGAGAGAGCAAGACAGCGCTCGTGTTGTTTGAAGACTGTGAAGGTGAGCATGCGCGCGCGGCCGGGGCTCTCTCCCTCGCTCTCTCTCTCTCTCTCTCTCTGCTCGTTCTTATATGCGCCCTGTTAAACTGACATGACTTAAAAACATAAACTTTCACTCTATGATGGTAAAGCTGTGCAATTAACATTCGTTGTGGGCCGGGGAGCATCTGGCCCGTACGGTTAATGAATACGACAGCCTACATCACACATCCTGCGATGTGACTATCGTGGATTCGTACATCGCGATATCGATGCTTAAACAGCCCTAATTAAAACTGTTCTCATGAATATTCATGATGATACAACATATTATAAGGTTTTTTATAATGCATTATGCATTCATTATAATGCCTTAAGAATACCCTTATAATGTATTATAAATACAGGCTTCATAGAAAGTGTTACCAAACTATTTTTATTGTAATATCAGTTTGATTATGTTGATGTTACCCTTTCAGCAAAGGATAAATGGATTTGTAGCACAAAAAATCGCTTTCAGTAGCTCTGCTACTAAATTTATTTCAAGATGGCAATCCATATACAGCTATGATCAGCTGTTCCTTCATCTTGGCTGAGCTCTCAACGTTGGTATGGGAAAGGATCCTGTCACATGACCCGCGGTGCGCTTGCGGCAATCTGAAAAGTTGAGATGTTTTTAACTCGATGCATTGCGGACATGCCTGGAAAAAACTTCCATTCTTCCATTATGAGCGCACATACCGCGCGCCTACATTGCGCGCAAAAGACGCGATATGTGAACGGCCCCTATAAGCGTCTTTTGCAAGTACGTCTTGCTTATTCTACCATTCTTGAGCATACTAATACTCTAATGAGAGTTAGTTGACATTTAGTTGCAAAGTTGCTTATAGTCGAATGATTAAGGGGACAATCAAACATTAACATTAGCTCCACAGAAACATTCAAATAACACTCAACATCTAACCACTCACAAGCTGTAGTAAGATACTGTGCAGATCTGAATTAAACAATGTCAAGATATGATACAGTCTATTATACTGTAAATGAAGTAAATTTAACAGTGTTTGAGTGTTATAAATAATAATCATAATCGTAAACTTATAACCACAAATACATATTATGATGTATTATAATTGTTATGATTATTCATGAGCTGATATAGTATACTTTTTTTATTTTTTATAATGCATTATGCATTCATTATAATGCCTTAAATACCCTTAAAATGTATTATAAATACAGGCTTCATAGAAAGTGTGGCCACTTTTTTTGGCGTATAGTCTACCATTTTACAGTTTTACTACAAATATCATGTATAAACTATGGTTAGCGAAAACCATAGTTAATTTGTGGTTGTCACAGTTTAACTATAAGTAACCATGTTATTTTTGTTTTATTTGTATTAAATCCCTGGTACATTTTCATAAAGGTTCTGTTGTGGTGTGTGCCTCTTGCAGTTTGTTTCTGTATTTGGTAGCATTGTGCATATTTGCAGCACGTTTCTGTATTTGATTGTGTTGTTTTGAGTATTTTTTTTGCACGTTTCTGTATTTGGCTGTGTTGTGATTTTTTTTTTTTTTTTTTTTTTTACAGTACATGTGTTGTCAAACTGATGATGATGTTTTTCTAATTTGCTGGTGCTTTTTCTATTTGCATGTGTTTTCTTAAGTTTCAGCACACTGAGCTCTCTCTGTCACTGTAAAATAGGCTTTAAGCAAAAAGTACAATATTTTTAGTAACACATTTGTTGACTTCAGTCAAAGCTAAATATGGGCTAAATCTTTTATTGTCTTTCCCCTTTAAATGCATATGTTAATTAAAATGTGATGTACACATATACTTTTATAGATTTACAATGTAAGCATCATAATAAGTATTCAAATACATTGATATGGTACTATGCATATGTTAAAATGTTAAAAAAAAAATGTTTTAATTGATGAGAAACAAATGCAGTTATTTTTCTAAATATTTGGCTAGTGGTAAATCGTATTAAATAAATTGTGGAATTTTGTCTTTAACTGTTGTGTTGGATATAAACAGGACCCAGAGGAAGATGAGCCGAACCTGCAGGTTCTGTTAGAGCATCGATTCTCAAAGGAGAAGAGCAAGAGTGTCAAACAGATGTGTGACAAATGTAGCACTATCATATGGGGACTCATTCAGACCTGGTACACCTGCACAGGTCAGACCATCTCAACTGAACCCAATGCAACATTTTATTAAAAACAAATTTAAGTACTGTCATTTCAAACCATTACCCAAAGAAATATTATCATGCAGCTCATTACAATAAAACACTACTTTCATAAAAGTCCCCAGTCGCTGTCAAAAAAAAATACTAATAAAGCATGATAGAACGATAAAGTTAATAGAACTGATATAACTCCTTCAGTTGCTGGTCTCCATTGATTTTCATAGTATGGGAAAAACACTATGCCAATGCCTTTATGTCAAAGGGGATCAACTGAAGGTGAACTATCCCTTTAATGTTTGGTTTTAATATTCATATAAATTACTTTCCATTTCTGGTACCAGGTTGTTATTACCGCTGTCATAGCAAGTGTATGCATCTTATCAACAAACCATGTGTGAGGTCAAAGGTCAGCCATCAGTCTGAGTATGAACTCAGCATCTGTCCTGAAGTTGGTTTAGACAAACAGGACTACAGATGTGCTGAATGTCGGACACCCATCTCTCTACGTAAGTCTTCTTACAATCAGATATCACATCTTCTATTGCTTTTCCAACATTTATTTTTGTCCCTGATGATGACACAAATGTGAACAGATGTTTGTTTGTTTGTTTGTTTTTTATTTTGTTTGTTTCGTTTTTGTTAAATTATTTTTGGTCATAGTCAGAAGTTCTAGATTCAGGGTTGTGTAATTACTCTATAATGGGGAAAATGGTGAGTTAACTTTGATATTTAGAATTCCCTTGCATAGGAAGTTGTAAAACGTTGTCTTGTGTTGTGTAGGGGGTGTTCCTAATGAGGCACGGCAGTGTGATTATACAGGTCAGTATTACTGCAGCAGCTGCCACTGGAACGACACAGCCATTATTCCGTCTAGAGTCATACATAACTGGGAGTTTGAGCCCCGTCAGGTACAGTAACACTGAATCTATGAATCTAAATGGTTTATATAAAAGCCCTGATATATTCACAGCAAAGTTATTGTTTTTTTTTCATTTAGGGATATAATGTTAGCAAAAATCTCAATGCTGCCTACTCTTCTGTGTTAAGATAAATATGTAAATTGCTTTACAGTATTAAACATGAAAAAACACAGAGTTGTTTTCAGTTAGAATTGAAACTTCAATTTCTACTAATTTAGCTGCAAGCAGTGATGGCAGGCTCAAGCCATCAGTGCGAACGCCCTACCCCGGTGGCATCAGGAAAATGGTGCCTAGCGGGCATATGCATTTACAACCCTCTGGCAGTCAGGTTTTAAGGGATATGGCAGTTAAAGGGTTAATCCGAATCATCTAGACTTTAAAATAAGATTTATAAACATTAACTATGTTAACATGAACAATAATTATATAGCATTCATTCATGTCAGTTAATATTCCAAACTTAAACTTAAAAACATTGTTTTATTGTGATTTTTTTCCAAGCACATTTAAACCATATTCCAAACCATATTAATATTAATAACTACCATTATTTTTTTTATTTAATCATTTATGAGTAATATATAATTGTCCATGAAAGCTGGAAGAGTAAAACTCCTTATATTCAGGTGTGCAGAATTATAAGGCATGTTTTCTTTTACAGATGAAATGCGCTACAAAAAAGAGTTTTAACTCAAACTGAAAAGTCGAAAATTATGAAATCCTCATGAGAAATAGTTGCAAAAGAATTAGGAATTAATGTGACGATTAATTTTTAGTCATTTCTGCAAGACAGACTTTTCCCGATAGGAGATGGAATAAAAATGAGCTCTTAAATCTAATGCCAGATTCTGGAAGATACATTCCTCAAACCGTCGTACAAGAAGAGCAGGTGCTGGTCCTTCAAGAGTCACTCAGAACCTATCTGTTCACAAAGCCTTTATATAAAGTCTTAATTTATAGTATTTCACAATACTTCATGGTAACCGCTCTAGCGGTTAATAAACAGAACTGCTTGCGTCTTGCGGAAGAACATTGTAGCCGGAGCTACTTCTCTCTGTTTATGTCTATGAAGAATCACAAAGGTACTGGGTTACTCCACCGCGGTATCCCCGAAGCAATCTAAAATAGTCCGAATATAAACACTTTTTATAGGTGTACCCTAGTGATTCAGGACAAGCTAAAAACACGGTTTGGAAAATGGATTCATGGTGTACTCGCTTATTATGTTCATTTTTCTACATTTTGAACACAAACAAAGTTACGGACTGCAGCTCTGATTGATTGTTTTTTACTGGGAGCGCATTACTTTCTGCAAATGGCAATAGGACCACTGGGAGTCAGAGTAGCTTGATTTTTTCCACAGATTATCTGTCTCATATTCTACTGTCAGGACATAATGACAGGTTTAATAAATATGTAAAAAATATTTTTTTTTACAAAAGTTCCCTACAGCACCTTTAAATCATTTTTTTGGGATCTTTTAAGTCTCTCAGAACCTGACACCTTGTAATTCCGCAGACTCCAGGAAAGTTGCAGTTCTGGAAAATGATGGCACTGTAGACTAAATGCTCCCTGATAGTTTCAAACCTGATTCTTCACTTTAATTCTTAATTATTTTGCAGTTAATGTGTTCCTATTCTTCTCCACTTGTTTTTTTCTGACCCTTCTGACCCAGTAAGCATTTTGCTGTCTAGTGCTCATGTCTTTATTTTGCAATTACTGTACTGCTCTAATTTTCAATATGGGGATCAAATAATTTAGGATTTTTCAGTCTGAGTTTAACCTCTTTTTTCGCCCCATTTTATCAGTAAATGAAAAAATGCCTAACATTTCTTCACACCTAAAAATAAGTACAGAGTTTTTTTTTTCTCTTCCAGCCTTCATGGACAACTATGTATATATTACACTCGTTGGCTTCTCTAGTGCAGCTCAACCAAGTCTCATCCCATTCGTCAATATTTGTGATATCAAAAATCCCAGAAAATATTAGTTGTAGTCCAAACAATTTGTTCATTGTAGTTTTTAAAAAGTGTTTTTTGTTAAATAAAATTTCGCCTTTTGAATTTTACTTTGAGCTTTGTAACTTTGCAGAACTTGTTTATGCTGAAACAGCAACATTACAGACTAATTGTACTCCTTTAATAGGCATTATTAAGCAGTTCATAAATGCAGCTATAGATGTTATTGATATATAACGTGCAATCATTGTATTTTCATACTTTAAGGATCAATTTATCATTTATAAATTATACATTATTTACAAATCAGTTATTTAGGAGTTGTCAGTGGTTCATGAGATCATTAAGAAAGTGAAATTAAATGATGAACTATTTTAGTGTAAATATATAAATCGTATTATTCAGACACATGATAATAATAGGTCAGTTTGTTAATAACTGCTTTATTGACATATATTCCAGCTGTAATTCATGATAAAGTCAGGTAAGTGCATAAACATATGCAATTAAATATAATTGGACCGCATACAACTAGAATCCACCTTTACGAGCTTCTGAAAAACTGTGTGCTTCCCAATTACCAACACACACACACACACTTGTTGCTCAGGTGCTCTAATTAAACATAGCCACATCAGTGATGCCTGGGTCAATGTATAGACAACCCACACCCGCCCGATGTTTTCAACTAACCCACCCGCAACTCGGACCGCAAAAAAGAAAATATTGTACCCGACCCGCTTCCTGACCCGCATTTTTTTTAAGTAGTAAATGCGTCGCCCCTTTATATTAATTTAATTACTTAAAAAGACTGTAGCCTACAGCATAATAAGCGTTATGACCGCACACATAAGGCTTGCCACAAAGAACCAGTTAAAGTAATGATTATGAATGTGTTTAAATTAGCAAGGACTCATTTAATTGTTTAGTAATAAACTGGTGTTTTCTGTGTTGCTGCAAAGATGAAGTTGACGATGCGGACTCGCCATGAACACCACAGAGAAATGCACATTTCATATGGATTACATAATCAGAGTAGCCTATTTATTTTGGTTTGAATATTATAGTTTAAAAGTAGATATTTCAAGCGTTCTGCAATATATTACACAGACTAAAAGATTAAGACACTACCTGTCCCAAAATATCACCCAAAGTTTCTACAGCTTTTTCCTTAGCTATTTCAGAATCTGGAAAAATGTCTGGGGCTAACTTGTTACTGCAGTAGAGCCATATGAATGTGTGTGATGTGCGGCATGATAAATGCTCGTCACTTCTGCTGCCCAAACTTTGTCAGCCTGTGGGTCATTTGGTTTATTGTAAAACGATTGCACTGATTTGCATGTTTCTTGATGATGAGCTTTTTTCTGTGGTACTCACATGCACCATGTCGCTACACGTCGTATTCTCCACTATGTCCCATAGAAAAATTGCTTTTGCATAAAATGCAAAAAGCTCTCTCTGCTTCGCAATCTACAGGTCTTAACCAAGAGTATGTTGCGGTCCATTTGCTATTAAAAGTGCATCTTCTCTTTTTCGTGGCCACACTGGCCATGGCTGCTTAGCCTGACCGAACAGCGCGCGCTCGTCCAATTTGAGATTGTTGAGGAGGCGTTCGTGACCCGACCGACCTCGACCCGAATATCATTACAAATATTTTTGGATGACTTTTAACCGCGGGTTTAAATCATGTTGACCGAGTTTGGTGGCAATCAAGTAAAAAACCTATGACAAGTATATCAAATTCCAGAGCATGCTTTTTTTAAACAGCACTGAATAGCTGACTTCCTGTTGGGCGGAGCCTATGACATAGAGTGTGAAAGTTGTTCAGCTCAATGTGCAAGTGTCTGAGAGCTATGGTTCAAGATTTCTGACTGTGTTCCAGGGGGGCACTGTAGAGCCCCGTGCCACTCCCGGATCCCAGTCTCTGTGGTGCCCTGATGGCCGCAGATTGCAATATGTGTGCCAATTTTCAAGAGTTTTTGAGCATGTTAAGGCCCCCCAAAACCCCCGGAAGGCTTAAAAAAATTTTTAAAAAAAAAAAGAAGAAGAAGAATTAAAGCTGCAAGCAACGATGAACGGGCCCTTGCACCCGGGCTCACCACCACCCGGTGCCTTCAGGAGGAACCGTGAACATTGGGCCATATGCTTATAAAATAGTAAATATTTTTGCCACATTTCCTTCTGCCAACAGGTGGTGTTATGATTATAACTGAATATCACCATGTAATTTTAAAAATGTAACTTAAACATGACATCTCATGTTTAAGTTAGTATGAAATAAGTAATTCCTGTTGCCAGCAAGCGGCGCTATACTTATAATTGAATACTGGCCTTTAGTTGTGTTCAGGCCTGGACTCTTATAAAACATGTGAAGTTTGGGTCAGATTGAGAATTGTATGCATGAGTGACAACAACTTCCTGTTTCATATTATTAATAGCATCCTTTAGCACAGAGTAAGTGTTGTTAGAATGTTTGAAAATATTTCTAGCATGATTAGCACACAATGGCAAATTTTATTGTGTTGCAAATAGTGCATAAAATTGTTAAACATGACACTTCCTGTTGCCAGCAGTTGGCGCTATGACTATAACCGAATCTGGGCATGTTAAGGTATTCAGGACAGGACCCTTGTCAAACGTGTGAAGTTTGGGGCAGATCAGACGCCTGAGTTACAGCAACTTCCTTTTTCACTACATTATTAGCATGCTTTAGCACTTATCTAAGTGTTGCTAGCATGTACAAGTATGTATCTAGTATGTTGCCAGCCTATTTAACCCTTGTTTACACTTTTTAATATGTTCATTGGAGTCTGTAACAGTGTTAACCTTGTCACTTTCTGTTACCAGCAGGTGGCACTATGACTATAACTGAATTTTTTCATGGGTGTTTGTTCAGAACATAACACCTATCACACGTGTGATGTTTGGGGAAGATCGGACATTGCTTGCCTGAGTTACATCAACTTCCTTTTTCACTGCCTTAGTAGAACGCTTTAACACTTAGCTAAGTGTTGCTAGCATGTTTTATTATGTTTCTAGCATGTTGCCAGCCTATTTAAAACATTTTGACACTTTTTAATTTGTTCCTAGGAGTCCATAACAGTGTTAACCTTGTCACTTCCTGTTACCAGCAGGTGGCGCTATGACTATAACTGAATTTGGTCATGGGTGTTTGTTCAGGACAGAACACCTATCACATGTGTGAAGTTTGGGGAAGATCAGATATTGCATGCCTGAGTTAAAGCAACTTCCTGTTTCACGGCGAAACATCAAATTTTGTCAGGCCGCCAGGGACACACCCCTTGACGAAAACTCAAAACCTTCACAATTTAACATCACAAAGGTCTTATGATGACCCTCACCAAATTTTAAGATAATCAGATTAAAACTGTAAGAGGAGTTTGTCAAAGTACGAGGCATGGAAATGGCAAAAACTGCACAAAAATCATACAGGAAATTCAAAATAACTTACTTCCTGTTGGGTTTTGGATTTTGTACCAAGAGACTTTTTGTTACATGTGTGTACCAATTTTCATGAATATACGTGAAACACAGCTCGAGGCGCACTCCTTTGAAATTTAACAGGTGGCGCTATCGAGCTATTTTGCCACCCACTTCTGAAATCTATATCAGATGTACATTTTCGCCATTCCTTATGCGTGTGCAAAGTTTCGTGAGTTTTGGAGCATGTTTAGGCACTCAAAAATGCGATTCATTAAGGATAAGAAGAAGAAGAATAAACGGAGCAATTCCAATAGGGTCCTCGCACTGCAGTGTTCGGGCCCTAATAATCCTTAGAAAAACAATAGGCCTTTTGACCTTTGGGCTTGAGCCCTAAATATAGCTGCAAGCAGCGATGACAGGCTCAAGCCACCAATGCCATCGCCACCCCGGGGGCATCAGGTAAACTGTGCCCAGCGGGCACATGCATTCACAATAGCCCTCTGGTAGTCAGGTTTTAAGGGATACGCCAGTTAAAGGGTTAATCCAAATCATCTAGACTTTGAAATCACATTCACATAACAATATATATATATAACTTTAGTAACAGATTTTTCAGTCTGAGTTAAACCTCTTTTTTTTTGGGCTCATTTTATCAGCAAAGGTAAAAATGTGTAATAATTCTTCACACCTGAATATAAGGAGTTATGTTTTCTCTTCCAGCCTTCATGGTCAACTACATATATATCACACTTGTTGCTTGCTCTAGTGCAGCTCAACCAATTCTCATCCCATTCGTCCATATTTGTGATATCACAAATCCCGGACAATATTTGTTGTAGTCCAAACAATTTGTTCATTATAGTTTTTAAAAAGTGTTTTTTGTTAAATAAAATATCTCCTTTTGAATTGGATTTTCAGCTTAGTAACTTTGCAGAACTTTTTTTTATGGTGAAACAGCAACATTACAGAATAACTAAAGTTGATAAAGTGAATAATAATAATAATAGCACTCCTTTAATAGGCATTATTAAGCAGTTCATAAATACAGCTATAAAGTTCAATCATTGTATTTTCATACTTTAAGTATAATAACGTTATTTTCAAACCAGTTATTTAGGAGATGTCAGTGAAATTAAATGATTTATAGACTATTTTAGTGTAAATGTATAAATCTTATTATTTAGACACATGATAATAGTTGGTCAGTGTGTTAATAACTGCTTTATTAACATATATTCCTGCTGTAATTCATGATAAAGTCAGGTTTTTATAAAACATTTAGTAGTTTCCAGCTATCTATTTTTGTGAACTCATCTAAAGTGAGAAATATTTAATACATTTAAAGCATTCAAAAAGGAGATTTAAAGGAACATTCATCATATATAAATATATATATGATGAATATCAACACACATACCCAAATATCAACACACACACTTGTTACTCAGGTACTCTAATTAAACATAGCCACAGCACCACCCAGTGGACAACACCTTTACCATCCCCAAAATGGCTCCTACTATATATATATATTAGGGGTGTAACGGTTCACAAAATTCACGGTTCGGTTCGATACGATTCACTGGTGTCTCGGTTCGGTTCGGTACGGTTCGGTACGTTTTAGATACAGCAAAAAGAAAAAATAGGCAGATACATTTCCTTGATTTAAAAAAAATATATTTATTAAAACTAACAAAGTATGTTTTTTTTACATTGAACAATGATGGAGCTATTCTTTACCCATCTTCTATGGTGTTTTCTTAGTAGCATACTGTATAAAACAAAAACAGCTCCTTATAATTTTTTTTTTTTTAATTTTATATTATTGTTGTAGTAGTTATGAACAAATACAAAGATGTAACTTTTTATATGGAACTCTATAACTCTTTATATTGAGTGTGTTTTTACTCAATTGGTTCTCTATAGGGCTTTTGTTTTTTGGCACAAAGCAGGAATTACGGTCTGGCTGAAATTAGCTCGTGAAGGAATATTGTAACGGGGCTCAATTACATTAAGCATATTCTTAAAACCTGCGTTTTCCACTACAGAGCGCGCTCGCTCACTCAGTACGCGCGGCGCTGGACCCTGGGCTCAGCGTTGCCCTTCAGATACAACGCGATTTGGGCTGCACTATGCCAAGAGCAAAGTAGGTGGAGTTTTCAAAACTGCCCGTGCATACGTTCTATTTATAACAGTTGTTCTATCTAATAACGTGCAGGCCTGTTAATTGTATCGTACTGCTCATGAAATTCCGATACAGTACAGTACTAGTCCATTTTGATTTCCGTGCTTGCTCGGATGCCCCGATCGATTGGTAAAGTGCACCCAAACACCAGACCTGTTGGTTATTGGAGGATCTTATATTTCTGGTCTGTTAAACGCATTGGCCATTTTGCAACGAGCCTTCAGCGCGTACTGAGTGAGCGAGCGCCTGACTGAGTAGCCTATATAACATATGGTGTTTTTTTTTCTTCGGGGGTGTCAGGGGCGTTGCCTGTTACGTCGTTTGGGTTATTGAGCTACCTTGTTGAACGCATATCATTATATTTCACAATTTTTTATTTATTTTGCAAATATAATTAATTAGTCCAACGAACCGTTCGGTACATAATGCGTACCGCGTACCGAACCGAAAGCCTCGTACCGAACGGTTCAATACGAATACGCGTATCGTTACACCCCTAATATATATATATATATATATATATATATATATATATATATATATATATATATATATATATATTCAAGTGAACGATTTCCTTTTATTGCATATTGAAATAAATATTTCTGAGCTCTTTATCAATCTGTGTTGTGTTTATTTTTATTTTTCTTAGGAAGATAACTGACCCTTTTCTCTTCTTTTTGATATATGTCCTTATAAACCAAGAAAAAGTTATTTATAGCTGTATTTATAAGCTGCCTACTAATGATTATTAATGTTGGGCCAAGACTTTATAAAGCATGAACTGACTATTTACTAATGAGTTCAGTTATTATAAAGTGTTACCAATGCATTTACTAATGTTAACAAATTAGACATTATTTTACAGTGTTATCAAATCCTTAAATGATTTATAAGTGTTTTTTAATGATTTTATTGACCTACAAGCATTTGTGAAAGTTCTGCTTGCATTACAGCTTAGTCTTCATCTGTGAACTGAACAGATTTACTGTTATATCCATGAAATTATGTAAATTCAAATAAATATCATGTCATAGGATGCCATAGGTCAGTATCAAATAAGTTAGAAATTATTATTTGCAGCACAAATAAGGTTTTTTAGGATTTTTAAAAATCCCTAAAACTGTCAGAAAAGGATAAGGCCTAAGATATTTAAGATATAAGAGTGCCTAAATTTATTTTTGTTTTTATAGTTATAATACATATACTATGAAATGATACAAAATGTATAAAAAAGTACAACAGTTATTGTTTTCCAATGTTATTTATTTTATTTATTTATTTAAATTTTAAAAAAATTAGCCTACTGCAATCATTCTAAACAGCTTGAATAAAACCCGTTAATATTTATTATAGACCACTGTAACTGTCTATAATCTAACAAACAAGTTTATTATGAAAATAAAAGTGTGTACACCAGATAAATTGGATGATAAAGAAATTGCTAACAATAGTATAATAGAGCATGTTTTAGGTTTTTAGGCATTTAGATGCAGAAATGTACAAATCGAATGTGAAATAAAATATAATTGATTTAATTAAATATAGATTAATTCTTGTTAGAGCAAAATAATAAATAAATAAAAAAAGCAGCCAAGACGAATGAGTTTCCTTTTTTATAGATAGATTAAAATTGAAGACAGAAGCAGCTGGTAAATGCTGTCACTTTAATATTCAAATCCAGTAGATCCACTTCAGATTAATTTCTCAACAGTTTATGTTCACCTGGCTGTTTTCGTTTATATTCGCCAAGCTATTACGTATTTTGAAATAATCTTGTCCGTGATGTGTTCGTTCGTACGACGAAAGTCAGAATCCTGCAGCTCGAGAGATATATGTTATTCTGCCAGTCGCACTTTCAAATAGTCTTTCACACTTAAACGGGTCACAAACACCTGCATTTAGCTATTGTTGTTTTATAATTGGTGTATTGTGTGCATTTGTGGAAATATTTTATTTTAAAAAGCTCTTAAACAAGAATAAATTCGTTTGTTTTCAGCTCGTAACATTGTACACACTGATCGGAGGTGGTGATTTCAGATAGGCAGCCGCAAATATTTCATTTTCACACAACAGTCCAAAACATCTGAATTTAGCTCTTGGTGTGTTCTAATTGGTGAATTGTGTGATATCGCTGTAATATTTTATTTTTTAATAGCTGTAAAACAAGAATAAACTCGTTTTTTCTGAGCTCGTCATTCCACACGCTCTTGCCCAGAGCGGTGATTCATCTCTCGTATTTCTCAGGTATCACTGACCACACATCAATAATTAATGAGCCCTGACCCGGTAATAATCATATATGTTGGTTTAGCTTGTCAGTGTGAATTAAATCTAAGTATTTATTTGTATTTTTAATTGATTTAAAAGTGAAACTGAAAGAGAGTCTCCTCCCTTGTTCAGTCTGGGAATTGCACCTGTAGGGGCGCTATTTCTCTAAGACAATGGAAGTCTAAGCACATATACTCAAACAGATGGACAGTGAGATGAGATGTCTGACAGTTTTTTAATTTTCTGTTATCCATACAGTGTTGTAAAGTCGTGAAACTATGCATATTTCCTCAGAATTACTTTTTCATCTGTATGAAAACAATTATTTGACGTGTTTGGAAGCTGCAATTTAAGAATACAATACAATTACGGTCATTTCAAAAAATCACCACAGCATCATTCAAGCTATCCAAAATCCATTCGCAATTTAAGTTCCTCAATGTTTTTGCAACATGTAGACAAAGTTTGGTGTGTCAAGTGTACTTTTCCTCTGAGCAGTATGCATTAATTCACAGCTGAATTTTCCAAAAATCCATATTCAAATCAAAATACTTCCTGTTGGTCGTAGCTGATGACTGTGAATTAGAAACTTGTCCGCCTTGATAAGAACAATATATGTACCGAGTTGGGTGTCTGTAGCTAAAACTAACCCCCACATTTGTCAGAAGGTGGGGCTATAGAGTGCCTCTTCCACACCCTTTAAAAAGCTTTTGCCAGTATCTAGCTATCAGTAATACTGATGTGTGTTCTGAGATTCGTGAAATTCTAAGTATGTTATAGGCCTCAAAATCACCTCAGAAGTATTCCAGTTTGACATGTTGTCATGTCAACAATATTTTTAGATATCAATATCCCCCCAGCAGATTTATATTGGCTGTGTTTTAACATTATTCTGACGAACTTTGAAGCAAATAGAGTAAAAATAAGATGCTGAATTCAAAGCATTGTTAAAATGATACACTTCCTGCTGCCAGTTGCTGGCGCTATAACTTAGACTCCTTATAGTCACATATATGCGATCGACATCATACAACGAATAATCTGATGAAGTTTAATTAAAATCATAAAATGCATGTGGATGGTATTAGACACTTCCTGTTTCTCATTTCTTGCCATAATTTCAACGCCTCGCCACGAGCAAACCATTTGAGATATCAAAAATCCCCTGGGAATTTTTCATCCCCAATCTCTTGAGATCATGTTGACCGAGTTTTGTGGCAATCGGGTAAAAAACCTATGACAAGTATATAAAATTCCAGAGTATGCACTTTTTACATAACTCTAAATAGTTGACTTCCTGTTGGGCGGAGCCTATGACATGCAATACGCAAGTTGTTCGGCACAGTGAGATCTATATGTGTACTGAGTTTTATATTAATACGTGCAAGTATGTGTGAGCTATACATCAACATTCTTGACTGTGTTCCAGGGAGCGCTGTAGAGCTCCTGTGGCACGCCCGGGTTCCAGCCTCTGCGCCCTCCTAAAGGCCACAAATTCCAAGATGTGTGCAAATTTTCAAGAGATTTTAAGCATGTCAAGGACCCCAAAAGCCCCCAAAACTTTGACGACAAATATGAATATTAAACACTAAATAGCCAACTTCCTGTTGGGTGGAGCCTATGTTATGCAATACGAAAGTTGTTTTGATTGATGAGATCTATATGTGTACCGGGTTTCAATACGTCTACGAGCAAGTATGTATGATACATAGCCCTCCATATTCCAGGGGGCGCTGTAGAGCCACTGTGCCACGCCATGTATCAGTCTCTGCCCGGCCCTAATGGCCGCAGGTTCCAATGTGTGTGCAAATTTTCCACACTTTTTAATCATGTTAAGGGCCCCAAAAGCCCCCCAGACATTGGAAAATAATAATAAGAATAAGAATAAAAAATAATCCTAAGGAAAACAATAGGCCTCTCGCCCTTTGGGCTTGAGCCCTAATAATAATAATAATAACAAATAATCCTAAGGAGAACAATAGGGCTCTTGCCTTCCAGGCTTGAGCCCTAATAATAAGAAGAACAATCCTTAGGGGAACAATAGGGCTCTTTGCCCCTTCGGGCTTGAGCCCTAATAAGAATAGTCCCTAGGGGAACAATAGGGCTCTTCGCCCCTTCGGGCTTGAGCCCTAAAAAAAATTATCCTACGGAAAACAATAGGGCTTGAGCCCTACAGGCTTGAACCCTAATTAGGCAGCTCTCCGGTGTTTTATCACTGGATGTCTGACATCGATGGATTTCAGGTCAAAGAGGGCAGAGACACTGTGCACACCTACCTATGATATAACTGCCATGGATCAACAGAAGTTCAAAGGTGTTTATCAGCCAGAGCAAAACTTTACTCTGTGGATTATGTACTCTGTAGATTAATTTTCAGCTGTTATATTTGGACCAATCAGACACAACTATTTGTTATATTTAACAAATAATCCTTAACACCCCCTCACCCAAACAGCAAGCAAATTATGAGGGACTATGGACCCTTCCCCTGAAATGCATCGAACACCTCAGAAAGGCAGAACAGGCCTCTGCTTCCATGGCAACCAATGCTGATAACACTGGGTTTATTGCCCAAAGGAATGCGGGCAGAACAACTTTCAATTCATTTACCCATAGGAAAGACTCACAATGCAATATAAATGGATTCTCATCCACAGACAAACCTTTCTTTGAACTTCCTATCACATATCCTCAGTGTCACGGTTGGTAAACCGTGATCTCGGGGTGTTTGCACTTTGTGGTGAAATCTGTGTGTTTCGCGTCTGCACTGATTAGCTTGTGGGCGTCTCCATTTAATTGTCATCAGCAACAGCTGCCACTCATTACTCATCCACTATATATTGGCTTGTCTCACGTCTTGTGTTTGTGAGATCATTGTTATTTGTTTAATGTGGTTACCCTGTTCGTTTGGCTTTAGTGTTGTATGCATTTGAATGTACGTGTTTTCCCTTGAACCTCATCCACTCTCTGCATGTTCACTCAGCCACGGACACTTACCTTCGGCTCTATTCCCCGCAGTTCCTGTGCCATCCTCTCCTGCTGCCTACATGCCGTCATCATCTGGATTACTCACCTTCTATCTGCCATCATCAGGATTCCTCACCTCCTCACCACCACCACCACGGAGTGTCGTCTTCTCAGCATCTTTGTTGTTTGTGTATTTATACTCATCTCATACCATTAAAACTGTTAACTCGCATCTGCTTCCAGACTTTCCTTAATCCACCGTCACATAATGATCTCACCACCATGGAAGCAGCGAGCACCAATACCCTCACAGATTTCATGCACCACAGTGTCAAGAGAATGGATCAGCAGCAGGAGAGCATCTCGAACACCGGACGCGCTGTCCAAGTGCTGGTGGCACAGGTGTCCGAGCTCACCCAGCAGATCCATCAACTCACGTCTCCCACTGCGCCCATCGCACCGCCTGCGCCGTCCGTCCCCCGGGAGATTCCCCAGGACCACTTCCGGCCAGAGCAGCGACTTCCGGCGCCGGAGAACTATGCGGGTGAGCCAGCGTTTTGCAGAACTTTCCTAACAAAGTGTTCAATGCATTTCGCTCTACAGCCCAGCACCTTTGCTGCTGAGCAGTCTAAATTAGCGTTTACGCTCACATTATTGTCTGGCAAGGCTGTCTTATGGGGGACGACGGTGTGGGAAAATCAACACCCGTGTTGTGCCTCGTACCACGCCCTTTCTGAGGAAATGAGGAGAGTCTTCGTCCGGGCTGTGACCAGCAGGGAAGCTGCTCATCAACTCTCGGAACTCCGTCAAGGTTCTTCCTCAGTAACCGACTACTCCATCGAGTTCCGCACCCTGGTGGCCGCGTGCCAGTGGAACGAGGCGGCGCAGTGGGATAGATTCCTGCATGGGTTATCCGACCGTGTTCAGCAAGAGATCTACCTCCTCGAGCTGCCCCCCACTCTCAACGGACTCATCGAACTGGCTTTACGAGTTGATGCATGGATTAATCGCCTGGGCCGCCAGCCCAGTTCTTCAAGATCTACCATCTCTCCTGTAAGAGGGTGCTTGAGTTGAGAGAACACGATCGGTTCTGTCGACGACCACGAGCCAATGCAGGTGGGTAGAGCTCGGCTGTCCCGGAGGGAGAGGGAACAGCGGAGGTCCCAAGGACTGTGTTTGTACTGTGGAGGCTCTGCTCATAACACCTACTCATACCCGGTAAAAGAGCCGGCCCGATAGTAAATTTGAGGCTACTATCGGGTGGGATCTCCGCTGAGAAGTCCTCACCTACATCATCGACCCTCCTTCCGGTGAAACTGCGGTGGAAGAATCAACATCACGAATGACACGCCCTTCTGGACTCCGGTCAGCATTAAAGATTGCTGCTGTAACCCCAGTACCGAAAAAAGAAAATAATACTCTGGAGGATTTTAATAATTTTCGACCTATCCTCCAACCTTCCGTTCATGGCAAAAATACTTGAGCGTGTTGTTCCCTTTCATCTACGTAACCATCTCGCAATTAATAACCTGTTTGATCCTTTTCAATCAGGTTTTCGTAAATTCCACAGTACTGAAACGGCTTTGGTCAGAGTTACCAATGATTTGTTGATGGCTTCTGACTCTGGTGTAATTTCCATTCTCATCCTTCTTGATTTAAGAGCAGCTTTTGATACTGTTGATCATAGTCTATTACTCGCACGCCTTGAACAAGATTTTGGTGTGTCTGGGACAGCTTTGAAGTGGTTTAAATCCTATTTTACTGACCGTTCTCAGTTCGTTTCCATGGGCGGTTTCCGGTCTGAGATTAGCTCTGTTTTCACTGGGCTTCCTCAGGGCTCAGTCCTGGGCCCTCTGCTTTTTAATATATATCTGGCACCACTTGGACAGTTGTTGCGATCGCTCGGCCTCCATTATCACTTTTATGCTGATGATACACAGATCTATATACACTCAAAGTCTGGTGAACATCTTGATGTTGATTTTCTGTCCGGATGTGTTTCTGAGATAAAGGAATGGATGAGTACAACTTTTTTGTGTCTGAATAGTGGTAAAACTGAAGTTATGCTTATTGGTTCCCGTCATCAAATTTCAAAAGCTGGTTCCTTATCTTTGACTATTGATGGCTCTGTCTTGGCTACTCAAGCTAAAGTGAGGAATCTTGGAGTTATTTTTGATACCAGGCTTTCATTTGATTCTTTTGTCCAGACTACAGGTAAATCATCCTTTTTTCACCTCAGAAATATAGCTAGATTATGCCCTATGCTAAATTTCTCAGTAGCTGAGAAGCTGATGAAATCCTTTGTCATCTCTAGGATCGTTTCTGTAACGCCCTTCTAGCCGGAGTCTCTAAATCAACACTTAACAAACTACAATATGTACAAAACTCGGCCGCCAGGATATTGACTGGGTCCAGGGTATGCAATCACATCACTCCAGTTTTGGAGTCCTTACACTGGCTCCCAGTCCAATTCAGAGTAGATTTTAAAATTATGATGCTGACATATAAAGCATTGCATAGCTTGGCCGCTTATCATTTGTTGTTAACTTCCTATACCCCAACTCGGAGACTGCGTTCTTCACAATCCAACTTGTTGGTTGTTCCTCAAACACGCTTACAATCTATGGGTGACAGGGCCTTTTCTTCATATGCTCCTGTCCTTTGGAATTCTCTGGCTCCTGACCTTAGGGAAGCACAGGGCTAGAACATTTTTAAAGTAGACTTAAGACTTATTTTTTTAAATTAGCATGTGATTGTTGATGTTACTTTTATTGTTTGAGCTTTGTATTGCTTGTTTGTGTACAGCGCTTTGAGAAGTTGCCTTTAAAGGCACTTTATAAAATAAAGTTTATTATTATTATTATTATGCATGCTTATGATAGAACCACTCGTTCATGTAACATTACCTATACCATTTTTGGTCTCTATGAATTAGTCTTGGGATCTAATTGAGATTTTATATTATATGTTAATACTTATGCAACATATCACTGTTCTAAGTATAAATAGTAGACCCCATTGTAAAACGGTACTGATGGTTTTTAACTCGGGTGGTTCTGACTTATTTCCCATAACTGCATTATCTGGTTTATCTAATGGCTAATCCACTTTAGCTCCCCTTTGCATGTACATGTAAGAGTATTATGGACTATTATGGAGTTAGGCAATAATTGTAGCACAGTTATCTTTTGTGTTTTCTGTGATACTTTGACCAGATCCATTGTTGTCAAAATACCCAGCATCAGGGCTCTGCACAACACTTGTTCCTGCAACTTCTGTACTAATTTGTAAACTGTTAAAATCAGCCTACAATAACCCTTATCGTGTACACTAAGTAAATGTTTTTTTTTTAACCTGAACATTTTTAAAACTGTCACCTACAATGATCTTGTGCACAAACGAACTTAAACTTGGTGCCTGGATAGAAACCGTGGCTGATTCGCAAATGAGTTATTAGGCCCTGGCTGGTAGCATGCACTGCTTGACAAATGAAACATTTAAACATATTCATATGTCATTCAAAATTTTGCCAGCAACTCACAAACTCCTAGAGACTCATCTGTTATGGTAACATCAATGTTGTAGACAGTTGTCTGCAGAAAAGTGTAGAAATGGACCAGGGACTTATCATGAGACAAGTTGAACACGTAGTGGGATTTAAACAGTTCATCAAAAGCACCCAATGAGCTGGTGCCTTGGCAGAGGATGAGCTGTTTGTCAACGGCGATATAGAAGGTATCAATCGTCTTCTTGGTTTGTCCAACTGCAAGGATGTATGTTTGTTTACCCTCTCTTTCCTGCACATATTCATTGATGCTTCAGCATGACTAAAACAAGAAAAAAAATATTATAAATGTGTACACCTTCAAGTGAATCTGGTACTTGCTGGTCCATGTTAAATGTAATCGACTTTGTAAATGTTTGTAATTGGGACATACTGGTCAGTAATACCCATTCATTTGGAAGGAACTAGACTTGCTGCAATAGTCGGTGTTACAGGAACAGCTTTTTCCCTACAGCTGTCTCCTTGCTGAACTCTGCCCTCTGACACCCATCAACCCCCCCCCCCACACACACACCACCCACCACCCCTCCTCATCACTACATCTAACCGATTCATTTATTTATTTACAACAAGCAAAAAACAGTAAACTTGTTATTGCTTGCACTACTGTCTGTTCATCCAGAAATACTGAGTAATCAATTTGCACACTGAAATATTTTCTATGCAATTTCCATTGAAGTAGTATAAATGATGTTCATATGTTTATAGTTCTGCCTATGGTGTACATACACGGTTACATAATCCATCTGTATACATGCTGATAGTATTTAAAATCTGTAAATTATGTCCATAATAATTATCTGTATAGTTACTGTACATATTGTAGACCTTGTATATTATGTACTTACTGCTTATTGCACTTCTGGTTAGATGCTAACTGCATTTTGTTGCCTTGTACCTTAAATCTAATATTAGCAGCAGGAAAATGCCAAATTCCAAGCTTAGAGGCAGCAAAAGTCACCGCTTGATATACAGTCCGTCCAAAAACATATTCAAACAAAAAACAATCAAGTTTAACACATAGAAAAAGCGGCAACCACATTGCACCAGCGTCCTTTCCCATGTTTACACGTCATGTGGCACATCTGCCTTGTTTCCACTAAAATTACACAGAACAATTGTACCAGGAACCTTTTTTCACAGGAACTTTTCTCCCCCCAGTCCTGTTGATTCCTGCATTTCCAACGCAATCAAAAGTACTGTAAAGATTAGGCAAATAGCCTGGAGACGTAGGTCTGCCCGTGTTTCTCAATACAAAGTACGCAAATTTTGCACTTGCATCCGTGGTAGTTCGGACTTTGCGAGTTTGATTTAGGAGTGTCATCTCACACAGATGGGATGACCCAAGTCCGGTAATTCTGCAAACAGCAACGTACTTGATAACATCAGACAGCTCGCCTTTGCTACTGCAATTTTCCTCACTGTATATTTACAATTAGACTAGATATATGATATCAAACACCACTGCCTGATTTTGTTTTCATTTAAATATATTAATAGCCACAGAAATGTAGTTAAGGCAAATTTGTAGGTCTACAGTATATAGCCTACAGTACATTACAGTGAAACTAAATATTATATAAAAACAGTATTTCCTCTTTTTTATTTTCATTTTAACATATTAATAGATTAATTTAATAAAGACCAAAGATTAGAAGGACTAGCCGAGTCGAGACTGCTCTCATCGGTAAACATGAGAACTGAGCTCCCGCTGATCACGTGGAGCTGATCGTCTCCGAAATCGGCGAAACACATTTTAAAAAAGGTGCTGTCTCTATAAATAAACTACATTCTCGCCTGAAATACTTTTACAATTAAATTCCATGACACAATAGTAATATTTTAAAAATTGCCCGAAAAAAATGGTGGTTGAAATCACAATGCTGCGTGAATATATTGTGAATACATTTTTATTTATTTGTTTCCCCTCCATCCTAGTATATCCCTGCATCTTACTCAATCCTATTCCATTATTCTTTTTAGCACAATTGTTTATACACTTATTTATTTGCCTAATAAAAAAATTAAAAAAAAAATTCTGTGTCTTGTTCTCTCTGTGTACTGGAAGCTTATGTCACTAAAACAAGTTCCTTGTATGCATACTTGGCAATAAAGCTCTTTCTGATTCTGATTCTCAACTCAACCAATCAGCATGTTTAGTGCCCAAGTCCACCCCCAAAGGTTCTGGGCCCGGTTCCCCAAAACGTTCTTATGGCTAAGTAGTTCTTAACCTATTCCTTAACCTCTCTCTTAACCTTATGGCACGATTCCCGACACGTTCTTACGCTAAGTATATCCTCTGTAAGTCATACTTTCGTAAGGTTGGTCTGGACCATTCGTAAGCTCTCTCTTAGCGTTGTTTGAGCTCAAGACTCTGTACAGCAGTCTTTAGAAATCAGCGCAGCGAAATACAAGTCAAACTATGGTATGTTGACAATGTTGTGGCTCAACAATGATTTTATGTTATTTTTTAAGACTCATAATAAATTATGTTCACAATGGATACAGGCCTATTTATGAAGTTGACTTTATGTGGTATCAGAACTTATTTGGTGATAATTAGCCTAGACTTTTTTGTAATGTAATTAAAGCGAATTGACAATAAAAATTTTTGATAATTAAAATCTGGCAAACAATTTGGCTCTAAATGGCTAAGATCTATAAATGGGTAAGCATGGTGGTGTCCAGTAAGCGATCAACTATGGCAGCGATCCAACGTGTCCTTGTATTGAATCAAAGACGGAGCCAGAGGCGGAGCCGTTTAGTTCATGTCATTTGTTTTATTCGGCAAAACTTAAGCTCTTTTGACATTTTTCCTGACGTGGCTATATTAAAAAGAAAATTTGCCGAATTTTGCTTTAAGCCCTGAAGCCCAGCACTACTTTTTTTTTTTTTTTTTTTTTTTTTTTTTGCTACAGAGAGATTCATCGAGGTCCTGGGAGAGGGCTACAGCCTAATCAAGACCTCTGTGTGGAGGTGCGTCCACACTGGCACCAACGCCCTTCTGCGCCATGCCGGGGATTGCCTCCTGGTGGATGGCACACTCGTCCCTATCGCCAGTCCATCAGTGATTGATCAGACGTACATATCGCGAAAGGGATACGCGGCCATAAACGTGCAGCTTATAGTGGACCATTGGGGTGTGATATCTGACCTCATGGCAAAGTCCAGCAAAACTTCAACTTCCTCTGACGAGAGGCTTGGTACCCTTTTTTACGTTGCTTCCCCAGCATATTTTGTATCTAACTCTCTCTCTCTCTGTTCATTGTAGATAGCTTGCTTTTTATTAAAAACATAAACCAATTGCAATCAATACCACATTAAACATAAGTAACTGCAGCTGCTTGCCAATCAATTCTGATTGTAAAGTACCTTACCATTAATATAAAAGTGTATTATATAATTTTTATAATTCGTTAAACCCATGTCAAGAGGCGGCACAAGTGGCACAACGGGATAAGGAGGGTGGAAGATTAGCGAGATTAGCCATGTTCATTTTTACCACAAACAATGCGCTAACACTTTAATTCAGCACGTGCAGCACAGCAAAAATAGACTTGGTATGTAAACAATGGCTGCACTGCTGCAGACGCACCACTCCTGGAACGCACTGATGGACCGCAACCGCGTGCAGTGTAAACACTGGAATCCGTTAACATGGGTGCGTAAAATAATACGTAATGCATATGCACTGCAGATGGAGTATGTGTGAAACAGGTGTAACTTGGGACCATGTCAAGAAGCAGACAGACTGGCTAAATTGACCATCTGCTAGCTACCTCATGTCACAGAAGTCAGTTAATTCTCAACATGTAGAGACTCTTTCACTCTGACATTATTCTATAGAGACTGCAGTGTTTCCCACAGCCTTACACACTATTTGTGGCAGCACTCCCCCGCCCCAATATACATACACTAAGTAGACATCGAAAACGCCTCTTTTACAGCCGCACGTACCGCGTCGGCGGCGGTATAAAGTGCATTTGCAGCCTTTGACTGCTGAGTGGCGCTTTAACCACAAGTTATCAAACAAGCGCATCAAAGCACATTTTCACAAATAGACGTCAGTTTTGCCTCACTGATGTGTTACATTTGACTGCTTCAGTCACGGAAAATAAAAGAAAAACCCTATAGTTTAAATATTTAATATATTTAATATTTAATATTCACAGATGAAAGTTTGGTATTTATGAAGTTATGTGCATTTCTTTGAACGAATTCAAGCAGGATAAATGTCAAGCCTGTGCCTGAGTCTGTGTTTATATTTTCTAAGCTACATGGTATTAAACCATATTTTAGATTTGCAGTATTATTTATATTATATTAATTATGCGTTACATTATTCAAAAGAAATTGTGGTTTACTTTGCATCGGAGCATTAAAAGTGGTAGCCTATTTTAGGGGGGTAGGCTACATGGATTAATATGCAAAATGTCAATATTTTAATATATCATGCCTATATTTTAATTTCTATTTTAAATATAAATATATTTTTTCCTTTAATAAAACAACATGCATGTTTGTTATTCGTTACCTGTCCTTTATTTTGACATAACTTATTGGGAAAAAGACATTTGTCTGTAAACTGATTAAGAAATTTTTGAATGTTTAAATGTGAAGCACTGTATAATTTCGTTCCAGTTATTTAGGCCTAATTTGCCTAAAACAATAAACGAATAAAATTAAACCGGCACGATTAAATCTTTGAAACTCTAAAGAATTAATGAAACGTCCTCACGATTAAACTCAAGTTCTCTCATTATAATCAACAACATTCACACGATGTGAAAAAAAGCTTTAATAATTGACAACTTAAGTGATTTTAAAGGGAACCGTCTTTACTTGCTCTTAACGTAGGGTAATATCATATGGCCTAAAAAAAAAAACCCAGTTTTTTTTTATTATTATTTTAGAAAAAAAAAATCTGATTTATGATTTAAACCGATTTTTAAATCAATATTCAAATGACAAAGACATTTTACAAAACAAGTTTTAATATAGTTCTTTATCATTCATTTAGCAGTCAAATTTATAACTGCAACAAAATGATTAAAAAAAAAAAAACAGTACTGTTATACCTAAATGCTGGAAAGACCTTTATTTTTATTTTTTTATTATTTATTTTTTAATACTAGCCCATCATGCATCTAACCATCCACTTAGCTTTAAGAGCTGTTCAGATTAAAACTGGCAGCTCAGCAGTGAGTCAGTGTCATGGACGGAGGGCCTGTTAATATATTTTCTAATTTATATTTCCATCTCGTTATGCCACTGGTTTATATTTTTTATTTTTTTTTAGAACTTGTTTGTAAATAGAGCAGAAACTTTCTGTGTGTCTACACCGAAAAGTGTAGAAAATCTGAAATTTGTCATCTGTGCCACACAGCGAAAAGTGTGACATCACACTATAATGTCAAATCATCTGAACACAGTGTCAGTACATTTCATCATAAACAGAACGAGCATCAGTTCACTGATGGGGATCGTGTCGAGTGTATCCATCACTGGGTTCTGCTGTCTTTTGTTGGATCGTTCCACTTGTGTCTGGTGTAGATCTGGCATGCGTTTTTTATTGTTTTATTTTACAGCCCTGCTTGTTTTAATGTTTTTATTAAATATCTGTATTGACTGCATGGTCATATTATCGAATTATTTACTGCCATGCGACCTACAAAAGTAAAGCTTGGCGAGTCGATGAACCAGCATTGCTGCTGGTTGATTTTTGGCAGATGAGCTGTGCTTGTGTTCGCGCGGTCGTCTTCGTTTCATCGGGTGAAACATCTCTCTCACTCACAGCAGAGTCTGTGAGAAGCAACAACTTCCCCTGTGCTCGCACTGATACCAGAAACACGCTCCGCCTTCACTCCATGAATAAAGTATTTCAGTATGTTTGAAATGCTATGTTCATAACATAGCATTTAAAATAATAATAATAATTAAAAAAAATAACAGGAGAGTTTCAAAGTGGCTTAAACTATGTGTAAACTTTTTTCCCTATATCACACGCCAAACTAATAACATTGTAAGCATTACATCTTTAATTGCTGCTTTCTGCTGTGAAAATTTTGTTTGTGATGAAAATAACATCTTTGTCAGTTATTTTATCTAAACAGATCAATTAACTTCTTCAAGATTTCAAAATCAGATAGCATGCTGATAATGTAGTAGCACTGTAAATTACATTTTTTTTTAACGCATTATTGAAAAAGCGATTGAGTGTGAATCTGTTTAAATCATGCTTTAACCCGAAAATAATCAGTAAAAGAAACAGACAAACTCTTAACATCCCACTCGACTCTTGCAGTCATTAATACCTTCTGATCAAGCTAAATATGTTTAACATGAATTCTAGCTGAATATGCAGTTATATGGCTGTTGGCATGAATTGTACTCATGATGGAGCGCTCTTGGAGCGGGTGAAAACCACAATGCTCATATTCAAGTGTTTGTGCAAAAATTATTAATGTGCATTAATGACAGGGAGGCGCCATCTCATCACTTAAATTTTGACATGATAATGAATGTAGAATTTTTTAATTAACATAATATCGTGGTGTCTCCCATACATTAAACATATATCTACAGAAAGCTTGAAATGTTTTTAAATGAAAATGAATAGTGTAATGTGTGAATGTTGCATTTTTCTTGTCGGTGAGAGCCAGCACTGTGAATATAACCACCAACAAGTCCTATATAAACCGGTTCAGCAAGTGAAAGCCTCATAAGACACTCTCCATATGAAAGAGCAATTCACACCTTTATCTCGACCCCCACAAGCCATGCAAAGGCTAACTACCCAAAACCCAACCCACTCCAGCTGAACAGAATTCGGTCTGTGTTTTGGCTCTGAGGAACGGTGTGTTACTGGGCTGAAACATGCCTGCATTCAGCAGCACTGCTCTTTGTATTCATAATTTTCTCGCAGCCCATATTATTATTTTCACAAGACCATAATGATAATAACAAATCATCAATTAATAATTAGTCATTATTTTATGAAAATCATTGTTATTTGTGATCGTGGATGTTTGAGGAAGGCTTTAAAGCTGCAGTAGGTAACTTTTGTAAATATATATTTTTTACAAATTTGTTAAACCTGTCATTATGTCCTGACAGTCGAATATGAGACAGATAATCTGTGAAAAATCAAGCTCCTCTGGCTCCTCCCAGTGGTCCTATTTGCCATTTGCAGTTACGGACCGCTCCCGGTAAGAAATCAACCAATCAGAGCTGCGGTCCGTAACTTTGTTTGTGTTCAAAATGTAGAAAAATATATATAATAAGCGAGTACACCATGAATCCATTTTCCAAACCGTGTTTTTAGCTTTCCTGAATCACTAGGGTGCACCTATAATAAGTGTTTATGTTCGGACTATTTTAGATTTCTTCGGGGGTACCGCGGCGGAGTAACCCAGTACTTTTGTGATTCTTCATAGACATAAACAGAGAGAAGTAGTTCCGGCTACGATATTCTTCCGCAAGACGCAAGCAGTTTTGTTTATTAACTGCTAGAGTGTCAAAAGTTCCCTACCGCAGCTTTAAGACTAAGCGGAATCCTCTGTTCCCGCCTCACAGTGCGCGGGTCTCCGAGGCTTCACTGTCTGCGGTTTGACTTTACTGAATCAGATTGAGACCAATACAACTTATTGATCATGAGCCCAACATTTAGCAAGCAGGAAAACATTCATTCTAACGGAAGGAAGATGTAATTTCACAGTATTTTTACCACCTAAATGACTAATCTTTAAAGTCACAATTCTATAATGGTCAAAATTACTCAGGCCAATGGTATTTTTAAATGACATTATTTTATTAGGGCTCAAGCCCGAAGGGGCGAAGAGCCCTATTGTTCTTCTAAGGATTATTCTTCTTCTTATTATTTTTTTTATTTTTTATTAAACCTTCCGGGGGTTTTTGGGGGCCTTAACATGCTCAAAAACTCTTGAAAATTGGCACACACATTGGAATCTGCGGCCATCAGGACGCTGCAGAGGCTGGGACCCGGGCGTGGCACAGGGGCTCTACAGCGCCCCCTGGAACACAGTCAGAAATCTTGAACCATAGCTCACACACACTTTCATGTATTTATATGAAACTCAGTACACTTATAGATCTCATTGAGCCGAACAACTTTCACACTTTATGTCATAGGCTCCGCCCAACAGGAAGTCAGCTATTCAGGGCTGTTTAAAAAAAGCATGCTCTGGAATTTGAAATACTCCTCTGAGGTTTTCAACCCGTTCGCTATGAAACTCTGTGAACATGATCTCAAGACATTGGGGATGAAAAATTGCGAGGGGATTTTTGATATCTCGAACGGTTTGCCCGTGGCGAGGCGTGGAATTTATGGCTAGAAATAAGAAACAGGAAATGTCTAATAACATCCACATACCTTTCCTGAATTTGATCAAACTTCATTGGTTTGTTCGTTGTATAATACCGATCGTATATATGTGACTATTAAGAGTCAACATTATAGCGCCACCAACTGGCAGCAGGAAGTGTGTCATTTTCCAAATGCTTTGAATTCAGCATCTTATTTTTACTCTATTTACTTAAAACTTCATCAGAATAATGACAAAACACAGCCGATGTAAATCTGTTGTGGGGACATTGATATCTGATATAGTGTTACCATGGCAACGTTTCAAACTTGAATGTTCTGTTATGGTGAGTTTGAGGCAGACAGCAAGCTCAGATTTACATGAAACTCAAAACACATATCAGTATTAGTGATAGCTAGACAATGGCAAAAGCTTTTAAAAGGGTGTGAAGGAGGCACTCTATAGCGCCACCTTTTGTCAAAAGTGGGGGGGTTAGTTTTAGCTACAGACACCAAACTTGGTACATAAATTGTTCTTTTCAAGACGGACAACATTCTAATTCACAGTCATCAGCTACGACCAACAGGAAGTCGGCTATTTTGATTTGAATATTTAAATTGAGCTCTGATTTAATGCATACTCCTCACAGGAAATGTTCACTATACTCACCAAACTTTGTCTACATGTTGAAAAAACATTGAGGAACTTAAATTGCGAACGGATTTTGGTTAGCTTGAATGGTTTTGTCGTGGTGATTTTTTGAAATGACAGTAAAAAGGGAATCATTAATTGTCTTGTATTTTTAAATTGCAGCTTCCAAACACTTAAAAAAAAATTCATACAGAGATCAAATCATTCTGAGGACATATGCATAGTTTCATGACTTTACAACACTGTATGATTAAAAGAAAATTAAAAAACTGTCAGACATCTCAACTCACTCTGTCCCTCTGTTTGAGGAATGTATGTGTGCTGACTGAGTGTGTGTGTGTCTGTGAGTGGGGGATGGGCATGAGCTGAGTGGCAGACACAATGAGAGAGAGAAAGAGAGAGAGAGAGAAAGAGAGAGAGAGAGAGATACTTAATCATCTCTTTAATCACCAGAACATTTTTTTTATTTTAAATTGTTATTTTTTGTTGCTTTTGCTAACATTGCTGTTTTCATTACAGTTTAAGAAATCTCTTAGGCCTTATCCTTTTCTGACAGTTTCAGGAATTAAAAACAAAATTCTAAAAATACTTATTTGTGCTGCAAATAATAATTTCAATCTCATTTGATACTGACCTATTCCATCCTGTGACATGACATTTATCTTAATTTACATAATCTCATGGATGTAACAGTAAAACTGTTCAGCTCACAGATGAAGACTAAGCTGTAATGTAAGCAGAACTTTCACAAATGCTTATAAGTCATTAAAGGATTTTATAACACTGTAAAATAATGTCTAATTTGTTAACATTAGTAAATGCATTGGTAACACTTTATAATAACTGCACTCATTAGTAAATAGTCAGTTCATGCTTTATAAAGTCTTGTCCCAACTTAAATAGTCATTAATAAGCAGCTTATAAATACAGCTATAAATAGCTTGATCTTGGTTTATAAGCACATTTATTAAAAAGGAGAGTAAAGGGTCAGTTATCTTCCTATGAAAAATAAAAAAATGAAAATAAACAAACAACAACACAGATTGATACAGAACTCAGAAATTTTATTGTGGATTTATGATCAAATCAGCCTGTAAATGAATCATACTCCTCCAAGAAGACACAAGTAGTTCACACCAAACTTTTTCAACATGATGCCAATATACTGAAGATGTTAAATTGCGAATGGGTTTAGGATACCTTAAATGGTGTGGCCATACCGATTTATTAAAGTAACATAAAAAAAATACAATAGTTATTTTACTATATCTTTAACATTCTTCATTCCAACTCTTCATAATTTTTTTATATACGTAGAAGTAATCATTTGAAAGAAGCACAGTAAGTTTCATAGCTTTATCATTTTCAAGAGCCAGCATAAAATTAAAACTATCATAACTTATAAATCAAGCTTGCAATTCTTAGTACCAATATATGATTACTTTTAAATAATTATTGTAGAAACAAGTATGATTTAAATCATTTATAGAAATCTTTCAAAGAAAAATAATATGTATTTTACTGATAAAATGACCCTCACTTAATTAGAATAATATGCTGAAGTATTGTGAAATACTGTGTATTAAGAATAATTCTTTATAGGCTTTATGGACAGATAAGTTTGGAGTGACTCTTGAAGGATCAGCACCACATCCTCTTTTACCACTGTTTAAAGAATGTATCTTACAGAACAGGTGCGAATTAATTTTGGATAGCTTGAATGGTTTTGTCATGGTGATTTTTTGAAATAACAGTAAAAAAGGAACCAGTAAATGTCTTTTATTTTTTTAAGTGCAGCTTCTAAACACTTCAACAAAATGTACACATAGAAGACAAGTCATGCTGAGGAAATATGCATAGTTTCATGACTATACAACACTATATGGATGATAGAAAATTAAAAAACTACCATACATCTGATGTCACTCTGTCCCTCTGGGTAATGTGTGTGTGTGTGTGTGTGTGTGTTTGTGTGTTAAGTGTGTGTGCTGAGTTTGTGTGAATGTGTGGGAGAGGGGATGGGCTTGGTGTCAGAGAGAGAGAGAGAGATAGAGAGAGAGAGGGAGGGAGACTTAATCATCTCTTTAATCACCAGCAGAAAAAAAAGCAATTTGGTGTTGTTGTTGTTTTTTCATTATTACAGCTTAAGAAATATCTTAGGCCTCAACATCAACTGTTGCTAGCCTACTCCCAAAATTAATAGTCATTAGTAAGCATTTTATAAATACAGCTATAATTAAATTGTTCATGGTTTATATGCACATTTATTTTGAGGAGATTAAAGACTGTAATCTTCCTAAAAATAAAAATAAAAATAAACAAAATAAACAAACACAGAGCTCAGAAACATTTATTTCAAGATGCAATAAAAGAAAACTGTACACTATATATATATATATATATATATATATATATATATATATATATATATATAATTGCATAAGTTTATTTATTTTTTTTTATCAAGGGTACAGCTAATAATAATAATAAAAATAATAATAATAATAATAATGCATTTTATTTAAGGCGCCTTTCAAACCACTCAAGGTCACCGTACAACAAGTAACAACAGTAACAATATTAAAACAAAAAATAACAGCAAATAACAATGTCAATAAAAAAACACAATAGTATTAGAATAGCACAACATATTGTGGAATACTATATTAAGACTTTATATATAGGCTTTATGAACAGATAGGTTTTGAGAGATTCTTGAAGTACTAGCATCACCTCCTCTTGTACGACGGTTTGAGGAATATATCTTCCAGATAGTACCGCCGCTCCCTATATGCAGAATACGCAGTCTTCGTAGGGCACCAACTCCCAGAGGGGGCACCATCCCAGTTGCTCAAAAAAAAAAACAAAAAAAAACATGCGCCATTCTCCAATATGTGCTCGCGACCGCTCACACCTCATGTTTGCGGCTGAATGTTCGTAATTGATGGATAGACATCTATGCCTGGGTATAGCACATCAGCAATCCGGCACAGAGAAAAGAAAACTAAAGAAAAAAAAAACAGGCATAAAGTTGTCTTGACATTGGACATTCGAGAGTCTCAAATTTAGGGCCGGTCTCTAAAGTTACATGTGATATTGTTATACACTTTTCTAACGTCAGTAGCATTTGAAGAGAATGACTTACAGTCATAAAAACAACTGTAATTGTTCATCTAGGTGACAGCTATAATGCACAATTAATTTGAATGTTTGATATTTATTACAACAAACTGTAAGTCATATGTAAATTATGCTACTTTTTCACATGGGCTCAAATGCAAATTTGAAGCTCAATAGCATTTGAGAAGAAAGACTTGCAGTCACAAAACAATTGTAATGTGTTCATATAGGTGTCAGCTACAATGCACACCTTATACATTTTTTATAAATATAAAAATAAAGTATTACTAAAGTTATATATATATTGTTCTGTGTATGTGATTTCAAAGTCTAGATTGGTCGGATTAACCCTTTAACTGCCGCATCCCTTAAAACTTGGTTGTCAGAGGGTTACTGTAAATGCTTATGCCCGCTGGGCACAGTTTTCCCGATGCCACCGGGGTGGCGTTGCACTGATGGCTTGAGCCCGACATTGCTGCTTGCAGCTATATTTATTATTTATTTTTTTTTGAATAATTGTAGCCTACATAAATAGGTAAAGCAAAACAAATATTCGGATTGCCCCCACGTATTTTTTACAAGAATAAACATGATAACATATTATTAATTAATAAAAATAATTTAAGCAATTAAAACCTATTAAACTAACTTTAAATTCTCAAGGAGTTTATAAGTAAAAAAGAAATTTTAAATGATTATTATAATTTGATTTTTTTAAAATGAACAATTCCTGTTTAAAATTGGACAGCAACCTAGTGGTTCTCAACCTTTTTTTCCAGCGGGCCGCACTATGGTCTAAGTGCAAGTCGCATATAATTTACATATTACGTCAGCAATACAAACCAACCTGATTTATAATATTATAGCCTTACTATTATGATATATAATCTATTACATTCATTGAAAGAAACAATTCTACACCCCATAAATAAAACACCTGATGCTGTCCAGATTCATATGAAGGTGCCTTTTTTTTTTTTTTTTTTACGACCACTTTTTCAAATCATGCCCTCAATCTTTTTTGTGTGTTTTGTGTATTTTTTTTCTGGATCTGAGAGTTCTTTCTGGTCCTCATAAAAGTCACCAAGTTTAGTGCAATTCTGGTGAAGCTACGATTTAAAAAAAAAAATCTAAATGATCTGGTTAGAAATGACCGAAAATTGCACAAGGTATAAAGTGGTAAATATAGAAGTAATATGGCAAGGTAATTTATGTGTGCCAGACTTTAAGCTACCAGCTGGTGGCACTAAGATTATTACTGAATTTTGGAATGTAGGAGTCTTCAAGCCAGGACTTTTATCAAACATACAAAGTTTGGTGCAGATTGAACATGGTATGTTTGGTTTAGTGTAAACCATGATATATCCTGTGGCCAACAGTTAGCACTATGATTGTAACTGTATATTTGCCTTTAGATGTATTCAAACCACAAATCTTAACAAACATGTGTGTGCCAGACTTTAACTGAATTTTGGAATGTAGGAGTCTTCAAGCCAGGACTTTTATCAAACATACGAAGTCTAGTGCAGATTAAAAATTGCATGTTTAAGTTGTTCTAAAACAAGCTATTTCCTGTTGCCAGCAGGTGGTGCTATGATTATAACAGAATATTGGCCTTTAGATGTGTTCAGGCCAGGAGAACGTGTGATGTTTAGGGAAGATTGGAAATTGTGTAGTTACAACAACTTCCTTTTTCATGGTGAAACATGGAAATATGTCAGGCCACCAAGTACACACTCTT
The DNA here is from genome assembly GCF_003368295.1 of Carassius auratus. Classification (NCBI taxonomy): domain Eukaryota; kingdom Metazoa; phylum Chordata; class Actinopteri; order Cypriniformes; family Cyprinidae; genus Carassius; species Carassius auratus. The sequence continues at coordinate 15,611,408 of NC_039260.1, read as the reverse complement.
TAAAGAAAACTCAAGATCTTTGGAATTTACCATCGCAAAGGCCTTTGGAGTAGTGTAGTAGCTGTTTAGGATCATTGATGATCATTTGGGCTTTATGTCTCGGAGACCCTTTTAGCCTTTTGTCATTTGCATATAAATTACAGACCTCAGCAAACTACGCCCTTGCTCACAATACACGTAACACACACATAAAGACATTTTCTTTATACAGACTATAATTAATCAGTTACAAATATATCTGGTATATGCATAAGTTGTTTGTAGGTTTCCCTATTATATTAGCCTAGTTACCACTCGTTATTTGTATTAGTTTAGCAGTTTACATTCAGATATATGAAATGTATCTCTGGTTTTATATCTTCTAGATGTTTTTTTTTTTTTGCTCTTTATTTCTTTAACAATTATTTACACTATGTGATTGGGAAATGCATCATACTATTTGTACTATATTTTGGGTAAAACTGCACCAATCCTCCTGACCTGCAATAAACATGCAAATTGGCCATAAATGGAGACAAAGAAAACTTCTCACGTTCATTTAACATTAACATTATTTAATGTTAAATGTTAAAGTAAACTGCAGTTTATAATATTAAATTAAATTATCCAGGAGCATGGTTGGGAATGACTGCATTAAAGTAGCTAACTAATGTGCACCTATTGCCGCGTTTCCACCGAAATTACCCGGAACATTTGTACCAGGAACTTTTTTTCCCAGGAACTTTTTTCCCCCCAGACCTGTTGCTTTCTTTGTTTCCACCGTGGTGTAAAGTACCGGGAAGATTAGGCAAATAGACTGGTGATGTAGGTCTGCGCGCGTTTCTCAATACAAAGTACCGCTGATTTAAAAAAAAAGAAAAAAATTAAGCTGATTTTGGACGTGCACCCTCGGTAGTTAGTTCAGACTTTGTGCATTTGACTCGGGAGTGTGATGTCCGCGACGACGCAAGTCCGGTAAATCTATAAACAGCAGCATACTTGATAACTTCAGTCAGCTCGTCTTGGCTACTGCAATTCTCCTTACTGTATATTTACAATAAAACGAAATAGGATATCAAATACCACTGCCTCCTTTGGTTTTCATTTAAGCATAATAACAGCTGCAGAAATGTACTTAGTTCAGGGATATGTGTATATGCAGCCATTACAATGAAACGAAATATTATATAAATTTGCCTTTCTTATTTTCATTTTAACATAGATAAATTGAATACAGACTGTTAGATTTACCCCGCAGCTGAATTATATTTTGTTTAACCACTAAAGACATATCAGAGCCAGCGGCACATATCAGAAAGGTCTATCCAAGGTGAAGCTGCTCTCTGCGGATACATGAGGACTGAGCTCCCGCTGATCGAGTGGAGCTCACCGTCTATGAGATCGTCGAAACACATTTTTAAACAGGCGCTGTCTTTATAAATAAACCATAGATTTGAGTTTTAAACAACTACATTCTCGCCTGAAATACTTTTAAAATTACATTTCATGACACAATAACAGTAATATTTGAAAATGATCCGAATAAATGGTGGTTGAACTCAACCAATGCTGTGTGATCTCAGATCGCTTTGGCTACTGCAATTGTCCCCTCAGTATATTTACAATAAAATGAAATAGGATATAAAATACCACTGCCTCCTTTCGTTTTCATTTAAACATAATAACAGCTGCAGAAATGTACTTAGTTCAGGGATATGTGTAACGTTATATACAGCCATTACAATGAAACGAAATATTATATAGACTTGCCTTTTTTATTTTCATTTTAACATATAGATAAATTGAATACAGACCAAAGAAAACCGGTTAGATTTACCCCGCAGCTGAATTATATTTTATGTTAATCCACTAAAGAGACATCAGAGCCAGCGGCACATATCAGAAGGTCTATTCGAGGTGAGGCTGCTTCTGGTCGGATAGATGATCACTGAGCTCCCGCTGATCGTGTGGAGCTCACCTTCTCCGAGATCGGTGAAACACTTTTTTAAATAGGCGCTGTCTTTATAAATAAACAACAGATTTGAGTTTTAAACAACTACATTCTCGCCTGAAATACCTTTAAAATTACATTTCATGACACAATAACAGTAATATTTTGAAAATGTTGATCCGAATAAATGGTGGTTGAACTCAACCAATGCTGCGTGAACTCAACCAATCAGGATGTCTAGTGCCAAAATCCCGCCCCCGAAAGTTCCGGAACTTTGCAGGGACTTTCTGAGGGGCATTTTTTTACCCGGAACTTTATTTAGTTCCTGGTTCCTGCGGTGGAAACACACCAAGTACCAGGCCAAAGTCCCTAGTTCCTGGGTAAAGTTCCTGCGGTGGAAACGTGGCTTATAATGCAGTTCTGATCGTAAGAACACTGTGAGCCAGTAACTGATTGTAAAGTAAATGGGAGTTTGTAAATCCTTGATCAAGTTAAATGTGTATAACAGCGAATATTCCCTTTTGCTTATAATTTTTATTGTTTACTGGCAGTGAAGAAATCCTGACACACATCAATGTGCAGTTAAGTTGCACAAACTCTTAAGAAACTGTTGGGATCTGAGTCACATTGATCTTAACAAAGCTGCGGTAAATTGTCCATTATAACGAGAGTAATCTTACACTAAACACGTTCAGTTTTAAGTACGATTGGGTTTAAGGCCCAGCACCTTAGACTAACGCTAGAGGGCAGGCTCCACCTCTACCCTCCTGATCTCACCTTTTCTGGGCTCATCCACTCCACTTTGTGGGCATTATTAGAGGTCAACTTCTCTCTCCTTAAATCCATGCATTTCAATTAGTATTACTTTCTTATTTCCCTTCTGCTTCTTCTAGTCATTATTGTCATTCTCGCCATTCTAGTTACCTCCCATTTTAGTTCTTTATTCTAGTATTATTTTTGTTTTTACTTTATTTTTTTATTACTTTTTAATAATTTTCTTTGTTTTGTTCCTTTTTTTATTATTATGATCATGTTTCTTCCTCCTCTTCACTCTCATTTTAACACTCATTTTACCACTTATTTAAATTTAAATTTGTGTTTACCTATAGGTAGCACTCCTTCTAGTACTTGGTGAAGCAACAGTTGCCTCCATGATGGATCACAGCTGCCACGGGATCCAGACTGGAACATATTTTTATTCATATTTAAGAAATTTGAAATCATTTGACAATGGATTGAAAAAGTAAATGTGTAAAATAAACATACTTACTGTATACTTAAAGGGGGGGGGGGGGGTGAGATGCTCGTTTTCACTTAATATCCTGCTAATCTTGAGTACCTATAGAGTAGTACTGCATCCTTCGTAACTCCAAAAAGTCTTTAGTTTTATTATATTTATAAGAGAAATATAGTCTGTACTGATTTTTCCCGGAAAAACACGAGCGCCTGGAGGCGTGGCGTGTGGGCGGAGCTAAAGAATCACGAGCGCGAGTAGGCTTTTGCGTTGAGAGCGTTTGGAAGCTGTGACATTACCGTGAGGAAAAAAACATCATCCAAAACAAACCATGGCTAACAGTCAGATTCAGCCGTATAGACGGTTTCAACGGCAACAATATAAACAAACGTTACTGTGCGTGCCCGTATTGTGGACCTATCTTAACTTCCGGTAGACTTCCAAATAGAATAAATAACAACAGCCAAGTCCCTCTAGAGTAGACATTTTTTGATAACAAACAAAATATGTTTGCTGCGTAGATCAGGCGGACTTAATGAATATGCAAATTCATTACTTGCCAGCAGGAGATGTTTTAAAGCATAGACATAAAGCGCGAGAAATAGAGGTTTCTCAGTAACAGCTGTAAACAAAGCAGAGCTACGCTCACACGCTGCTTTATCAGGCATATAACATGCAAGTCTTCCTTCAGAAATACAGCGATATAAAAACACCTGTGCCTCGCTTTGATATTTAAACATATAAATGTAAGGAATTATTATTAATAAAAGTGCAGTACGTAACGTTACTCATGTTTATTCAACGAAGCCTTTTTGAAAATCGTTCAGTTTTAAAATTGTGGCGAGTCTCCAAAAATAAAATAAATGTATGGGAAACACACCCCGCAGCACAACCACCTGAGCCCAACTTCAGTCTACTCATCACCTTAACTGTAACTGCGTTTGTAGAAGGCAAGGCACTGCAGCCAACAGACCGGAAGTTAGGTCCAGGCACATGCGCCCGATGAAACAGTCTATATTTATGATCCAGAATCAGATCCAGAGGCTGAAATTTAACAAGAGCAGCATCAGCAACGACGTCTCTATGTGGTATGTATTGAAACTGTATATATTTGCTTAGCGGTTTTGGAAAATGACTAAGTTCCACTTTAGGTCGTCTTTTTTTTTTATTCTTTTTTTTAAGCTGTACATGTGGAAAGTGCAGTTTGATGACAACATCGCATGTTGTTTACTTGATGTGCTTACGCGCCGATAGCTAAGTTAACAACACAGAGATATTTGAAGCAGTTTTACTCACCGCCTGCGGTTCCAACACACGATCGTGACCCTTTTTCGTTGGGACTTCATTATCCTTAAGAAATAAACGATATGCAAATCCGGCGTCAAACTGGGCCTTGTTTGTAAAACAAGCATCTTGGAAATGCAGGGAACAAACGAAAACACTTGCACAACTCCGCTGATGCTCTGTAAAAATAAACTCCATCCACTGGTCCCTTAATGCTGTTTTTTTTTGGTAATCTGTGCAGGGTTGTCTTGCCCTGGCAACCAAAAACACACTTCTTTTGTGACAATTTGGTCTCTCGCTCTGATCAGTGAATGTCTCTCCTCCTCTGCTCTGCTATACGGGAGCGCGCGCTCTTCCGGGAGAAGTGTCCTTAGGACCCATATAAGGAAATTCCGCTCCATCTAACGTCACACAGACCCATACTCAAAAAAAACTTTTCGAAACTTGTGACAAACCAGAAGAGGTATTTTTGGAACAAAAATACTCCTTCAAACGTACAACTTAATTTTTGAAACTTTGTCCATGTTTAGCATGGGAATCCAACTCTTTAACAGTGTAAAACACTCAGTATGCATGAAATAGCATTTCACCCCCCCCCCCCCTTTTAGGATGATAAAGTATTTTTCACAAATAAATAAATATTTAATAAAAATATAATTAAAAAGGAGGTAAACACTGTAGCCAACAGGGCACTCAGTATTCTGGTAAGTTTGTGTGCATTGCAAATCATATTTTTCAGATAAACCCAGGGTAACACTCATTTTACATACAGCAGGCAGAGAAAATGGCATGGACAGTGGTCAAATGCATAAATCGCAGCATAATTTGAAGTCACGAATTTAAAGCATTAATTTCACACGGACCGACCGTCAAACAGAACAGGAAATCATGCTGGATAAAAATGCACACTTTACAAGATCTCACATCTAGATTTGACTTGTTTGCATGGTTTGTGATATTAAATGTTCATTAGCCATTTAAAGATTTGATTAAATTATATAAATGTCTATTTGCTTAATGCTGATGGAAAACAAGAAAGTATTATAATGTTTGCCTTTGTAATACTAATAATATAAACAATATAATCGTTACATTAATAATAATTATACATTAATTCCTTTGTTTAAACAGTTTATTAGGACCAAAGCTTACTTTTAAAGCTGAATTTTTAACATCAGTGCTGCAGTCACACACTGATTTTCAAAAAAAAAAAAAAAAAAGTATATTGTTATTAGTATCATTATTATTATTAATGTAAAAAAGAGTTGTGCATATTTTTTCAGGGTTTTTTTGTGGATAAATTGAAAGAACAGCATTGTTTGTTACATTTACATTTATTTGTTACATTTATATTATTTATATCAAGCTTTTGAATGGTATGGTGTATATTGTTATTAAAACTTCATAATGTTTCACTTGATTATACATTTAGTTAGGAATTATAGTTTGGAAAAAGTCTAACTTGTAAAATGTTTCACGTTATGGGAAACCTTATACAAGTATATAAATAAATAAAAAGAGACTTACTCATGTTTATGATCTCTGCTGAATAAAGTGCTTCATTGTTTTTTCTGAGGAAATCCCAAACGCAAATCCTGAGTTGATCCTCATCACATCTTCTTGGGGTGAATTATGTCTTATTCCTCTCATCACGAAGCAAACAGTAAAATAAAAACTTGAAGAACAGTCTCGCTGCTTTGTTTTCTGTATAGGCATTTACAAGCCGCGCGCAGCGTTCAGCACGTGGGCGCATTAGATATAATGAAGGGAGACGTGAAAATCTGGATATTGCGTTGTTTTCATATGGATTACTTTATCACAGAATATTTCTTTTTGGTAGAACTTGTTTAGTTTAAAAGTAGACATGTCAAACTTTCTATAGATATATCTCTCATGTATCTTTGTTGAGTATTCACTGAGATAGTTCACCGCAGACAAAGGCTGCAGAAAGCTCACCTTGTTTGTTATCTTTATTTCATAAATGCAGAAAGTCTTGTTTTTATTATGTCTGTATACAAAAAATATTATATTGATGTATAGCTCTTATCTGTACGATCAAAAGTGAAAGTATACGCGTGAATAATCTCCAGAGGGTTAAAGGCAGTTCATCATTGAATTCAGTGATGTCATCATCCAGCTCAGTACGATTTAAATACTATACTTCAAGAGAAACTCCCCACTTACCATCATAGACATCACTTTGGCAGCAGTGGAGTAATTCAGATTCCTGAGAACCACCATCTCTCAGGACCTGAAGTGGGATACTCACATCGACTGCACTGTTAAAAAGGTCCAACAAAAGTTTTACTTCCTTTGCCAGCTGAGGAAGTTTAACCTGCCACAGGAGCTGCTGAAACAATTGTATTCAGCCATCATTGAGTCTTTCCTGTGCACTTCAGTAACTGTCTGGTTTGGTTCAGCTACAAAATCAGACTTCAGAAGACAACAGAGAATGGTTCGGACTGCTGAAAGGATTATTGGTGCTCCCTTCAAGGACTGTATACATCCAGAGTGAGGAAAAGGCTTACATCCAGGTTATCGCCTTTTTAACTTTTGCCATCTGGCCACCACTTCAGAGCCACAAATACCAGGACAGTCTGATATAAGAGCAGTTTCTTCCCCCAGGCAGTACACCTCATGAACAGTTAAATGTTCCACACATTGTGCAATAAAAATGTGCAATAACCTGAAGTGCCATTTGATGTATTTACACAGACTGTTTAATTCAAAAATGAAGAAAAACGTCTGATTCCTGTCCCTGGCTGCTTGTTTTTGGTGCATCCCTTATTTACATTATCACCTGTAATATGCCACTAAACTGTTTTTTTTTTTTTTTTTTTTTGGATCTAACAGTTCTTTCTGGTCCTCAAATCTAATTGGCTTATAGGAGTATGATTTTCAAGTGATATCGAAACTTTTTTCCACAGTTAGATGGCGACTCAGCAGTAAATACTGCTGAATATTGAAAAGACTGAAACAGAGTTGTAAACAAGGAAGTTATTTTTACTTTCAGTAACACCAAAAAGACTTAGCCAACTAATTCACTGAGCAGCACTGTCATCCTTAACAGATGAAAGGATAGTGTGACAAAGATATTGCTTTCCCCAGCAGACATTTAAACTGATAATTTATTGTGAATATAAGATTGAGTTGAAGAATGAATACTGTATCAGATGCAAGTTATCATACTTGATATGAATGAGTAATATCACACGAGTAGCCATGCGATATGGCTGTATATCGGCATGATGTGATTGACTACGGCTGAATTAATGTTGTGTTGATATACATTCATATCGCATGGCTAATCATGTAATATTCCACATATATATCAAGTAGTTAATAGTGAGAATTGTCCCTTAACCTAAAATGTTACATATGAATATTTTTCAATTTGAAGGTGACTTATGACTTTGATTGTGGTGTGTGTATTGATGTGTTCAGGTGTGTCGTACATCAATGCGCTATCTTGCTTTGATGATAACCAGGCCTGTGCTCAAACTGAAGGAAATCAACCCTCTTCTCTTTAACTTTGTGGAGGAGCTGGTGGAAATCAGAGTAAGTTTTTTAATTGTGACAATGGACATCTTGTATTATTATTTGTAAAGCGGGTCATTATGAACATTTGCTGAAACAGCATCCAATAGTAAGCTATCTAATTATATTTCTTATCATTCTTGTACTTCAGAAATTACGTCAGGATATTTTGCTAATGAAGCCATATTTCATCACCTGTAAGGAGGCCATGGAGGCCCGACTCCTGTTGCATGTAAGTAATTAGGACACAATCTCAGTTAGGCCATGTCACAAAGGGTGCCCTATACCCTTTCATTTCTCCTTGGAGTTTATACTTTAGTGGCATTGGCCGTAAATTGGCTGTGCTGTGGAGCCTGCATCAGTTCTAACTCAGCAAAATTCTGCATCAGGGCCACAAAAGTGACCACAAAAGGGACACTCTACAGCCATCCTGGACACACTCCTGAATTAAATTTAGGACAGGGCCTTACATGCATACCTTGTATCTCATGCATACCTTTACTATACACAAATAGTGCTGTTTTTGACAAGTATAATACTTTTGAATTAACAACATTTTACAAGAGTAGTTTTAATATTAAGCTCTGTTGTCAACTTTCTTCAATAATATTGACAGAATCACTGTTTTACAGCTTATCAAATTAATCCAGCGGTAAAATGGGCTGAACTATCAACTCTGCAGTGGATATTAATATATGCAATTTCTTAGGCCTGTGTAGTGATAGGTACTTACATCACTGATGACAGTGTAATTTTAGATCATGTGTTCCTCAAAGGAAGGACTTAAAAAAAAAAAAAGGCTCATTTTTCAACTCCCCTAGAGTAGTTTTACTGTTTACGAATCCATTTAGCCGATCTTCGGGTCTGGTGGTAGCAGTTTTAGCTTAGCGTAGATCATTGAATCGGATTAGAACTAGAGTTGTTCCGATTCCGATACTAGTATCGGAAATATCTCCGATAACACAACAAATTCTGGCATCGGCATCGGCGAGTACATGAACCCATATACCGATCCGATACCATTTTCTTAAAAAAGACCTAGTTATGACCGCAAGCTTTGCCTAACCGCTGCACGGTTCTTCTTCGCTGCTCAAAATGCATTGAAAACACAGGAAGTTGTGCTGTGTTGCCACAAGCAAGCCCTGTTTAGAGCAGCGAAGAAGAAATGAAAACGCGTTAGCAGCCCTTATTTATATATGACTGGATCACTCATCACATTCTAAACTGCCAAAAGACAGTGAAGCCGCTACTATATTATAGATCAGTGGTTAGCAGTATGTCTCTGTAGTACCGGTAGTTACAGACTCTCGAGTATATTCAGTACCGGCAACTGCGTTCAGTCGCTTCCGTGTAAGTCAAAACGCAGGGCTCCAGACAGTAGCCGAATATATACTAGTGTCTGTGAATATTAAACTGCAAAATACTATTTAAATATTACTCCCGCAAAATCTACATCTCTGTGGGTGACTGGCACAGATGCGCGAGAGCTCGCTGTTTTGTAGTCTCTGCTGTGTGTCATGAGGACACGAACGCATAAACCGTCACTTCATGAGAATTTACCGTTTCATTTGAGAATACTGTCATATCATAAACACAGACACTCAAAGATCTTCATGGCAGCCCATTAAAATAAATGTTTGGTTTACATGAGTAAATTGACAATATATAAAGCTACTGTTGTAGCCTACAGTAATAATAATACATCTCTATAATAATAATAATTATGCCTAGATGGTTGCTTGTTTTTTACTTGTTTTTTACTTGTTAGAGATTATCTGATTAATAGATCTTTTTTTATATTCCTAGACTTATTTGTTGCAGTTTTTTTATACAGTTATATTGTAAAACTTAAATACCTTTTTTAGTTTGCGGTGTTAGATTTTTGGCTGCATTTGAAGTTCTTTTTTGCATAAGAAAATAAATAATACTGTCAAATTCATGTTAGATAATAAAAATACTGTAATAAATACAGTAGTTCACCATGTATTTGTTCATGTTTTATTGAGGGATCTGTCTGAAGCACACCATAAAAAAATTCTAGCAATTTACACAGGGCTAGTAGCATATACAGCTGTATATACAGATATACACCCAGGTATCGGATCAGTACTCGGTATCGGCCGATACCCTGAGCCCAGGTATCGGAATCGGTATCGGGAAGAGAAAAAGGGTATCGGAACATCTCTAATTAGAACGTAAGTAAATCGCTCAAAAATGACCAAAGAGTTTTTTCCTATTTAAAACTTGACTTTTCTGTCGATACATTGTGTACTAAGACCAACAGAAAATGATATGGCTGGGAACTACACTCTCGTTCTGGCATTATCATCAAGGATCATGCTGCGAAGAGACTTATTGTAGACATACAGACGTGGGATTGCCCAGAAAGGGGAATCACAACACATGGAGGCACCTAGTCCCAAACAGGGCTGACCCAAGGGGCATGTATGCAAGTGCTGGTGACATCAACAGTGCTGGAGGAACCCAGGGTTCTGAACTGAGGAACTCACCTGAGGGGAACAGCGCACGCATCCAGTCCGTGGAGTGGAATGGCGCAGCAAGCAGATTGACACCGAGCAGGTGCTTATTGGCCCGAAGGGGCGAGTACCCAGGAGGGCACAGGCTCTACACTGAGATGATTAAATCTAGCAAATGTGTTAGGTGTTGCCCAGCCCGCAGCTCTACAGATGTCTGTTAGCGAGGTGCCATTCGCCAGTGCCCAGGAGGAAGCTACACTCCTAGTTGAGTGAGCTCCCACCCCTAGGGGGCATGGCAAGTCTTGAGCCTGATAAGCCAGGACAGTAGCATCCATTATCCAGTTTGATAACCTCTGCTTGGAGACAGCCTTTCCCTTCTACTGGACTCCGTAGCAGACAAAGAGCTGGCCTGAGGTCCTAAGGCACTGAGTTTTGTCTACGTAAGTGCAGAGCGCACATACTGAACAGGGCAGCGCCAGGCCTGAGTCTGCCTTCTCCAGGGGCAGTTGTTGCAAGCTCACCACCTGATTTAGAAAGGACCTCTACTGCCCTGAAAGACAGCGGAGACCAGGACAACTAGAGCCCCAGATACAGATCCCCTGTAAAGACCTTGTCTCAGAGGAGCACCAGGACAAGACCACAGGAAACAGATGATTCTTCTGCACAATCTGACTTTGCTGCAGCCTGGAATTGAACTACTGGTTTCGTCTGGTCAGAGGAGAACTGGCCCCCCAACTGAGCCTGGTTTCTCCCAAGGTTTTTTTCTCCATTCTGTCACCGATGGAGTTTCGGTTCCTTGCCGCTGTCGCCTCTGGCTTGCTTAGTTGGGGTCACTTCATCTACAGCGATATCGTTGACTTGATTGCAAATTAAAACAGACACTATTTCAACTGAACAGAGATGACATCAATGAATTCAATGATGAACTGCCTTTAACTATCATTTTGCATTATTGAGACACTGTTTTCCAAATGAATGTTGTTCAGTGCTTTGGCGCAATGTATTTTGTTTAAAGCACTATATAAATAAAAAAAGGTGATCCATAAAAGGAGTGCTGGGAACTTTGAGCACATACCACAAGATCACAAGATAACGTGAGAGTTAGCCGGCCCTCCTCACCAAAGCCAAAGCTGTCAGGAGCGCAGTTTTCAAAGATAGAAACTTTAGCTCTGCCGATAGAACCACTGCGAGGTCCCAAGAGGGGACTTGCTAAGGGCGAGGTGGATTGAGTCTCCTTGCTCCTCTCAGGAACCTGATGATCAGATCGTGCTTCCCAAGAGACTTACCCTCAACAGGGTCATGGTGAGCAGAAATGGCGGCCACATAGACCTTGAGGGTGGAAGGAGACCGTCTTCGTTTCAACCCCTCCTGAAGAAAGGAAAGTACTGACCTGATCGAGCTTTTCAAGGTGTCCTCACGCCGTGAAGAACACAAAGTGATGAAGAGGTTCCACTTCAAAGCATAGGCTCTAGCTAAAGTGATGGTAACTACCACCTGCGGTGGCAAGGTACCTAAACCATCCATGACCCATCCAGAACCCACAGATGTAGGTTCCAAAGTACAGGACGTAGGTGCCATTCCCCGGGGCGGGACTGCTGCTGTGAGAGCTCGCTGGCTGCACGATTGAGCCTGCCCGGTATGTGAATGGCACAAAGCGACCTCAGATGCTTCTGACTCCACAAGGTGAAGGTTCGTAGGCAGGCCGGAGTGACTGTCACTCGGAGCATGCCCAGTTGCCATGCCCATCTTGGGAATCGGTCGTAAAGCCAGTTCTGAAGCGGTCTCATAAAGAGTATCCCGAGCGATATGACTGCCGCCGCGGATGCGATATGCCCCAGGAGCCTCTGAAACAGTTTCAGTGGAACCGCTCTCTTGCCCTCGAATTGTTACAGGCAATTCAGCAGTGACTGCGTGCTCTCATTTGTAAGCCGCGCGAACATGGCGACTGAGTCTATTTCCATACAGAGAAAAGAGATCCTCTGCTCAGGGGAGAGTTTGCTCTTTTCCCAGTTGACCTGAAGGCCCAGCCAGGCGAGGTGTCTAAGCACCAGATCCCTGTGCTGGCACAACCATGTTCATGAGTGAGCTAGAATCAGACAGTCGTCGAGATAGTTGAGGATACGGACACCTCGTTCCCTGAGAGGAGCCAGGGCTCTCTCCGTGACTTTCGTAAAGATGAGGGGAGACAGGGCCAACCCAAATGGGAGAACCTTGTACTAAAATGCCTGCCCCTCAAAAGCAAACCAAAGAAACGGTCTGTGTTGAGGAAGAATGGAGACATGAAAGTATGCGTCCTTCAGGTCGATTGCTGCAAACCAATCCATTGGACTTCTACCAATTCTGTACCTGCAAGCCTTGATTTAGGCCCTTCACAAGCTCAGATACATCATCAGTTACATCCTGCCCCAGGATGGGCATCATGATCCTTGACTATCTCGACGAATGTCTTATCATGGCCCAGTCACTAGGGTTGGGTACCGAAACCCGCACTGAAACAAATCAGAACACAGATTTCGGTGCCTCTTAAATGCCTGAGTGATCGATTTAAATATTTGTCCTGGTTCTCCGAAATGTAGCCTACACAAGAAGCAAGGGCGTTTCTAAGATTTTTAAGCGGGGCTATGGCATTAGCCATAAACTGTATACAAATTTGCGATCGCCTCAGTCAGTCAACTTAAATTTCATGAAAACAGCGGTAGACCGATCTTCTCCCCGTCTTTCAGCATGCTCTTCAGTCCGCAGACCGCGTGGAGCAGCGCGAGCAGACTCAAACAGAAACAGAGGACACAAGGTGTCATCTACTGTAAAGTTTCCACTGCGTTCACCGCTCATTACACTGCAGATGTTTCCTCCAATGAAATTCTAGCCCTTAACACATACAGTATGAATGCATACTTTAATTACACTTATTTAAATATACTTAATTTTAATTATATGTTCTTTATACATACACTACTGTTCAAAAGTCTTAGGCCAGTATTAGGCCAGTTATTTATATCTTTATTTATATCTTTTGCTGTAGTGTGTCAGTAGAAGATATCAGTTTACATTTCCAAACATTCATTTTGCCATTAATTTTAATAATCTTCTAGTGAGATTTTTGAATGCACAAGCAGTCTGACAACAGCCAGTGCTCCACACTGTGACTGAAGCCAACCAGGGTGGCACAGAGGACCACCACAGCTGAGTAGATGAGACCGAAGCCCACCAGGGCAGCGCAGAGGACTACCACAGCCAAGCAGATGAGACAGAAGCCCCCCAGGAAAGAGCAGAGAACCACCACAGTCGTGCGGATGAGCCAAATACCCACCAGGGTGGAGCAGAGGATTGCCACAGTGTGATCGATGGCATAGGAGAGCAAGTCTGGTCAGGTAAGGCTGAAATAGAGAACATGAACAGGTTAAGGGTGGCCTCTGTGCCCATGGTGAGATGGTAGATGGTCTCCATGGCCATGACACGATAGGACGAGTGCTCAGGAAGTTTGGCTGAGACATGACGATGCTCTGGAAGTTCAGCTGAGATGTGACGAGGCTCTGGAAATTCAGCTGAGAAGTGAAGAGACTCTGGTAGATCTGTGGTGATTTGACTGGGTTCAGGAAGATTAACTGTGGCTTTACTTCGTTCAGGAAGATCAACTGTGGCTTGACTTCGTTCAGGAAGATCATTGCTGACTTGACTTTGCCCATGAAGATCATTGGTGACTTGACTTTGCCCATGAAGATCATCAGTGACTTGACCTTGCTCAAGAAGATCAGAGTGACTTGACTTGACTCATGAGGTCAGTGGGGACCTGACTCGACTATGGAGGTTCAAAAGGGTCCTGACTCGACTCTGGAGGGTCAACGGGGACCTGACTCGACTCTTGATGGTCACCTGTGGCTGCCATCTGGTGCAGTGGCAATGTGCCGGCAGCCTTCTTGTGCAGTAGCGCTGGGCCGGCGGCCATCCTGTGCTGTGACTCTGGGTTGGCAACCCTCTTGTGCCAGGGCACTGGACTGGTGGCCATCCTGTCTGGAGACACAGGTCTAGAGTCGGCCATCGTGTCTGGAGAGACAGGTGTGGCTGGGGTATCCCACTGAGACCGATGGTGTAGGTACCTGGTGAACCCCCAAAAGTCCAGGATCTCCAGCCCATTCATCTCCCACTCAGGCACAGGGTCATCCAGGCAGGCGTTAAAGTCTTTATGTGCCTCATCATTGTACCCCAGTCCTACTGCCATAGTCCAAAATATTTGCACCAAACAAACCACCTCACTCCTCTCTTGACGGAGGGTGATTAGGTTTAGGAACCTCCCCATCCGCTCCTCCATACTGGCTGGGGAATGGATACGAAATCCCTCACTTCTTGATCTGGGCATGATGGAGTCCTTCTGTTACAAATGTTAAGTCAAGTCAAGTCACCTTTATTTATATAGCTCTTTAAATAAAATACATTGCGTCAAAGCAACTGAACAACATTCATTAGGAAAACAGTGTGTCAATAATGCAAAATGATAGTTAAAGGCAGTTCATCATTGAATTCAGTGATGTCATCTCTGTTCAGTTTAAATAGTGTCTGTGCATTTATTTGCAATCAAGTCAACTCCATCACCTTGGGAGAAACCAGGCTCAGTTGGGGGGCCAGTTCTCCTCTGACCAGTTGAAACCAGTAGTTCAATTCCAGGCTGCAGCAAAGTCAGATTGTGCAGAAGAATCATCTGTTTCCTGTGGTCTTGTCCTGGTGGTCCTCTGAGACAAGTTCTTAACAGGGGATCTGTCCTGGTCTCCGCTGTCTTTCAGGGCTGTAGAGGTCCTTTCTAGGTGCCAATCCACCATCTGGTCTGGATACGTACTGGATCCGGGTGACTGCAGTGACCCTCTGATCTGGATACAGACTGGATCTGGTGGCTACGGTGACCTCAGAATAAGAGAGAAACAGACTAATATTAGCATAGATGCCATTCTTCTAATGATGTAGCAAGTACATTGGGTGTTATGGGAAGTGTTCCCGGTTCCGGTTTACCTAATTAATGCAGCCTAAAAATCCTTTAACGGATTTGGATATTAAAAGCATTTTAGTATGTTATGTGTAAGCCAGGTTAAAGAGATGGGTCTTTAATCTAGATTTAAACTGCAAGAGTGTGTCTGCCTCCCGAACAATGTCAGGTAGGTTATTCCAGAGTTTAGGCGCCAAATAGGAAAAGGATCTGCCGTCCGCAGTTGATTTTGATATTCAAGGTATTATCAATTTGCCTGAGTTTTGAGAACGTAGCAGACGTAGAGGATTATTATTTAAAAGGAGCTCATTCAAATACTGAGGTGTTAAACCATACAGGGCTATAAGTAATAAGAAATATTTTAAAATCTATACGATGTTTGATAGGGAGCCAGTGCAGTGTTGAGAGGACTGGGCTAATATGGTCATACTTCCTGGTTCTAGTAAGAACTCTTGCTGCTGCATTTTGGACTAGCTGGAGTTTGTTTACTAAGCGTGCAGAACAACTACCCAATAAAGCATTACAATAATCTGACCTTGAGGTCATGAATGCATGGATTAACATTTCTGCATTTGACATTGAGAGCATAGGCCGTAATTTAGATATATTTTTGAGATGGAAAAATGCAGTTTTACAAATGCTACAAACATAGCTTTCTAAGGAAAGATTGCAATCAAATAGCACACCTAGGTTCCTAACAGATGATGAAGAATTGACAGAGCAACTATCAAGTCTTAGACAGTGTTCTAGGTTATTAGATGCAGAGTTTTTAGGTCCTATAATTAACACCTCTATTTTTTTTCCAGAATTTAGCAGTAAGAAATTACTCGTCATCCAGTTTTTTATATTGACTATGCATTCCATTAGTTTTTCAAATTGGTGTGTTTCACCAGGCTGCAAAGAAATATAGAGATGAGTATCATCAGCATAACAGTGAAAGCTAACACCATGTTTCCTGATGATATCTCCCAAGGGTAACATATAAACCGTGAAGAGTAGTGGCCATAGTACTGAGCCTTGAGGTACTCCATACTGCACTTGTGATCAATATGATCTTCATTCACTGCTACGAACTGATGGCGGTCATATAAGTACGATTTAAACCATGCTAATGCACTTACATTAATGCCAACAAAGTGTTCAAGTCTATGCAAAAGAATGTTGTGGTCAATTGTGTCAAATGCAGCACTAAGATCCAATAAAACTAATAGAGAGATACAACCAAGATCAGATGATAAGAGCAGATAATTTGTAACTATAAGGAGAGCAGTCTCAGTACTATGATACGGTCTAAAACCTGACTGAAAATCCTCACATATACCATGTTTCTCTAAGAAGGAATATAATTGTGAGGATACCACCTTTTCTAGTATCTTGGACAGAAAAGGGAGATTCGAGATTGGTCTATAATTAACTAGTTCTTTGGGGTCAAGTTGTGGTTTTTTGATGAGAGGCTTAATAACAGCCAGTTAGAAGGTTTTGGGGACATATCCTAATGACAATGAGGAATTAATAATAGTCAGAAGAGGATCTATGACTTCTGGAAGCACCTCTTTTAGGAGCTTAGATGGTATAGGGTCTAACATACATGTTGTTGATTTATATCATTTAAAAAGTTTATACAATTCTTCCTCCTATAGTAGAGAATGAGTGGAACTGTTCCTCAGGGGGTCTATAGTGAACTGTCTGATGCGATACTGTAGCTGACGGCTGAATGATTGCAATTTTATCTCTAATTGTATAGATTTTAGAAGTAAAGTAGTTCATGATGTCATTACTGCTGTGATTTTGGGAAATGTCAACACTTGTTGAGGCTTTATTTAGCCACTGTATTGAATAAATACCTGGGGTTATGTTTGTTTTCTTCTAAAATAGAAGAAAAGTAAACTTAACTATCAGTTTTTAATGCTTTTCTGTAGGATAGGTTACTTTCCCACCAAGCAATACGAAATACCTCTAGCTTGTTTTCCTCCAGCTGCGCTCCATTTTACGGGCTGATCTCTTTAGGGTGCGAGTATTCTCATCATACCATGGTGTCATACTGGTTTCCTTAACCTTCCTTAAGCGTAAAGGAGCAACTATATTTAAATTGCTAGAAAAGAGAGAGTCTGTCGTTTCTGTTACATCATCATTACATCAAGTTGTTATGAGGTTTTGGATATGCTAAGGAATTTGGATACATCAGGAAGATAACTTAAAAAGCAGTATTTTGTGGTAGAAGTGATGGTTCTTCCATACTTGTAACAAGAAGTAAAATTTAAAATTTTGGCTATATGAAGTTTTCACAAAACTAAATAATGATCTGAGATATCATCACTTGGCTGCATTATTTCAATACTATCAACATCAATTCCATGTGACAGTATTAAATCTAGAGTATGATTTCGACAATGAGTAGGTTCTGAAACGTGTTGTCTAACCCCAATAGAGTTCAGAATGTCTATAAATGCTGATCCCAATAAATCTTTTTCATTATCAACATGGATATTAAAATCACCAACTATTTAAACTTTATCTGCAGCCAAAACTAACTCGGATATAAAATCACAAAAACTCTTTAATAAAGTCTGTATGGTGCACTGGTGGCCTGTATACAGTAGCCAGTACAAACATAACAGGGAACTTATCATTAACATTTGTTACTCTGGATAATGTTATATGAAGCACCATTACTACAAACGAGTTATACTTGAAGCCTGCCCTCTGAGAAATCCTGAAAATGTTGTTATTAATTGAAGCAACACCTCCCTCTTTGCCTTTTAGACGCGGCTCATATTTATAACAGTAATCTTGGGGGGTGGACTCATTTAAAATAATGTAATCATCAGGTTTTAGCCAGGTTTCTGTCAAACAGAGCACATCTAGATTATGATCAGTGATCATATTATATTAAATTGTTCATCTTAACTTGGTTTGGAAGTTTTTTGTATTTTCTAGTTCGGGAACAGACAGAGTCTCTATAGTGTGATATCTAGGTGAAAGAGTCTCTATGAATGCACACACAAAACGAGAGATCCAGTTGCAGTGTTTAATGGGGAATCCAAAAATCTAATCCAAAAACAGGCAAGAGGTCAGTAACAACAAAAGCAGTCCAAAAACAAGAAACATGAAAAACCCTAGGGAACACGAGAAGCAGGGTGACATGAAACAAGGACTCCATGAAACAGATAGAAACTGTATTAGATTATATGGACAGGTGAAAAGGATGAAAATGGGGACAGCTGAGTGCAATTAACGGGTGTGCAATTAACAGTGATGAATGGGACAAAGGCTATGTGGGAAATATAGTGCCTGCAGTGGGGTGACTATTGGGAAGTGAGACCACTAGTGGACATCCAGGAAAACACAGACCAGACACTGTGACAACCTGTCACCTATTTATACCCATATGCACAGAGAGTGGCTCAGCATTCAAAATCCACTAGGCAAATTACTATTTTCTCTTAATCAGAGAGAATCTGGGCTCCCAAGACTCCTGTATTGTCACAACATAAGGTCTCCATTCTCTCCATCGAGGAATGAGGGTTACGTACATAACCAAGACATTTCTTTGTCTGTGTTGTATCTGTGATCTTGTGTACTGTATAAACTATTTGAATTTTTGAACTCTAAATATATTATCATTTAGGAAGGATCAGGTTAAAGATGGTGGATTTTAAAATAACAGATGGTTTAATTGTAATGTCACAGCTTCAAGATCGTCAGCACTTTGTGGAGAATGATGACATGTACAGCCTACAGGATCTGATTGACTTATCCAGCGGGCGTCTCAGCTGTTCCCTTACTGAAATTCACACAACTTTTGCCAAACATATTAAACTGGACTGTGAGGTAAGTTTGTAGGTATAGGACATACGTGTGTGTGTTTCTATATATATATATATATATATATATATATATATATATATATATATATATATATATATATATATATATATATATATTAGGGCTGTCAAATGATTAAAATTTTTAATCAAATTAATCAGAATTTTCAGTGGATTAATCATGATTAATCACTATTTGCAACTACACCTGAATCCTAACCATTTTTTTCTGAAATGCATACCAAAAGATAAATAACAGGACACAGATACATAATTTTTATGTATTGATTCATCAATATGTGGTTCTTTTTTTCTGAATTTCAAAAGTTTATTTACTTAGATCAAATTTACCTGAGCACTATATCAAACCATGCCATTTAACTACAGATAGTGTAAGAGTTTTAGGTGAACCAGTGGTTAAATATAGCCACATATCTATGAAATTATGCATAGAGAAACTCGAAAGAATGAACTCAGAAACACAAACATGCGCCACAATCACATAAGCAGCACTCTGGGCACTCTTGTTTTTGGGAGGTGTTCATTTGCTCTGCCACAATACTTTAGGATAGGTATTTTCAAGTTCTGAAAGGCTTCAAGTGCCAGTAAAACCAAGTAAAAATGCATATGCTTTTCAAAACAGCTGTAATTTTCGCTGCATTGCATGTAGGCGTTTTGCGCATGCGCAGTGTGAAACACAGGACGCTATAACACAGTGATCCTCAAATCTGGCTCGCGAGATCCACTTTCCTGCGAAGTTTAGCTCTAACCCTAATCAAACACGCATGAGTTTGCTAATCAGTGTCTTTAGGATCATTAGTAAATCACAGGCAGGTGTGTTTAATTGGAGTCTGCGCTAAACTCTGCATGAAACTTGCGAGCCAGATTTGAGGATCACTGCTATAACAGGAAGAAGAAGCTCCAGCGTATCAACTACCAAAGTCGTCTCTGTTTATCGAGCTTGGCATGAATGTATTTGAGAGTAAATGGGGTAAAACCTTAAGCTTCTTCGGTGTTTTCGTCGCGGCGCTCGCCGCTGTTTTTTACTATCTTGAGAATTCAGAGATCGACGAGACTTTCCTAACCTGAATAATTTGTCACACTGCGCATGCGTGAAATGCGTTAAAAAATTTGACGTAATTAACGACAACCAACTAATTAACGCCGTTAACGCGCTATTTTTGACAGCCCTAATATATATATATATATATATATATATATATATATATATATATATATATATATATATATATATATATATATATTAGTCCTAAAATATTTCTGTGACGAGTGGGGTGGGGCCGAGAGACGTGGGAACTGGAGCAAGGCCAGTGGCCTGATTGGGAAATGAGTGACCCCTGCTCTCGAGTCCCACGGAGGAGATGGAGGGATATAAAACTGGAGCGACGACAGTGACGGATGAGAGAGGACCAGGCCTGGGCTTTAGTTTGTGTTTTGATTTTGTCTGTGTGTGGCAGCCGGCTGTGAGGGGCTGCTGCGCTGTTTTGTCCACTGTAACGATAAAACATTCCTAATCATCTGGAAGAAGGAGGCAGAAACTGGCGGACAATCAAATAAAGACTTTAATAACAAAATAAACACAAAACAGCGCATCAGCCCCTCACGGCCGACTGCCGCTCACAAACAAGATCAAAACACAAACTAAAGCCCAGGCCTGGTCCTCTGTCGTCTGTCACTGTCGTCGCTCCGGTTTTATATCCCTTCATCTCCTCCGTGGGACTCGAGACCGATGGGTCGAGCAGGTGTCGCTCATTTCCCAATCACGCCACCAGCCTCGCTCCTGTTCCCATGTCTCTCGGCCCCGCCCTACTCGTCACAATTTCAGAACTAGAAATTGATCCTTTTCATTGGTTGTGTTGTATAAAACGGTCATACTTTATTTTAAGAACCAATTCTCACTATTAACAAACCATTAACTATGACTTTTACCTCAATAAACTCCTAATTTGCTGTTTATTAATAGTTAGCAAGGTAGTTGTTAAAGGGTACATAACATACACAGTTTCACCTAATCTCTTGTTAATCTTGAGTACCTATAGAGTAGTACTGCATCCTTCATATATCCAAAAAGTATTTCGTTTTATCATATTTATAAAAGAAAAATACAGCTTTCCAATTCTTTCCAGAAAAAGCCGAGCTCCCGGAGGTGAGTGGAGCTATAATACTGATGTTTTGTGTTGTTTCCATTAACATATGTTCACTTATGTGCTGATTTCCAACAAAATACAGAAATCTGATGCAGTTGTACTTACATGAATGGGATCTTTTATCACAGGGACGGCTCCATGTTTTAATAGCAAACGATGTGCAAATCCATCGTCGACCTGGGCCTTGTTTATAAAACATTCATCACTCAAATGACCAGAACACACAAATGCACTTGATACACTCCGTTGCTGCCACGGAAAAACAAAATGCATCCACTGTTCATGTAACGCTGGGTTCTTGGGGAAGCTGAACACGGTAAACTTTTCCTCGCATCCAAAAATGCACTTATTTGGAGGCATTCTCGAACAAATCCTATGCAGCACTGCCGACGATTTTGAAGCATGTTGAAATGCGCGGACTCGCTCTACTCTGGCCAATGTGTGTGCACGGGCACGCTTTTCTGGGAGTAATGCTCATATAAGGACTTCCGTTCTCGTCTATGTCATTAGATCCACGATCGAAAAAAAAAAACAGCCGAAACTTGTACCATGTTTGGCACAGAAATTCTCAGTCATTCTTCAAAAATCTTTTGCAAAACTTCGGCCATGTTTTGCATGAGAATCCATCTCTTTAAGACTGTGAACAACTCTGAATACACAAAACACCATTGTACCCCCCTCCCCCCTTTAAGTTTAGGTATTGAGTAGAATTAGGGTTGTAGAATATGATCATGCAGAATATCCACTTTATAGGTACTAATAAACAGCCAATATGTTATTAATAGGCATGCTAATAAGAACCTAGTTAATAATGAGAATTGGTCCCTATACTAAAGTGTTACCTGTAAAACAAACCACTCCAGCAATTTCAGCTCAGCTCTGAATTATGTCTAATGTAATCATGGTATGACCCCTTGAAAGTAAGTAGCCTCTAAGGTTAAATTAGTTTAGATATGTGTGAGTGTGCTACTATTCTAACATCTTTTTTTAGTCTCAAATCTCCCTGTCTTTGTTCCATCAGAAATGCCAGGCCAAAGGCTTCATGTGTGAATTGTGTAAAGAGGGTGACATTCTCTTCCCATTCGACAACCACACCTCCGTCTGTAATGACTGTTTTGCTGTTTTCCACAGGTTTGTTTCTGAACACATCAAATACAGTACATTGCCATTTACCATTAAAGTGACATGACGTGACATTCAGCCAAGTATGGTGACCCATACTCAGAATCCGTGCTCTGCATTTAACCCATCCAAAGTGCACACACACAGAGCAGTGAACACACACACACACTTTGAACACACACCCGGAGCAGTGGGCAGCCATTCATGCTGCGGCGCCCGGGGAGCAGTTGGGGGTTCAATGCCTTGCTCAAGGGCACCTAAGTCATGGTATTGAAGGTGGAGAGAGAACTGTGCATGCACTCCCCCCACCCACAATTCCTGTCAGCCCGAGACTCGAACTCATAACCCTTCGATTGGGATTCCAACTCTCTAACCATTAGGCCACGACTTAGCTACAGTATATGCATTGCTATGGGGCCTTGGAAAGGAAAGGTTTGGTTCATTAAATTTTGTTGTGACCATAACATGTGGCAATGTGATAATATATCTTGGCCACAAAATATAATTTTAATAAAATAATTTTGTCAAAATAAGCATAATAATCCTTACCATATACAGTATGAGAAAAACAGATCTGTATTAATAGAGCATTGTGTAATAAACAGAAAGAATCTGATTGATGAAACAATACGTTATTTTAAAATAGATGTGACATAAAAATATGGCATAAATGACACATAAATATGTCATAAATTAAAGGAATCTAAAGCAAATACTTTAAGACAGCGGTTCTCAATTCCAGAACTCACTACCCCCTGCTCTGCACATGTTGTATTTTTCTCTTATGGCTTCAGATGTTTGTTCTATTCTAACGTAAGTGCCCTGCAAAGTGGACATCACAGGATATCCCAAAAAGGTTTATGATGTCAATGTCTGAGGATATTGTGCAGCACAAATCTGTGATTATACATTCCAAAGTGTAGTTCAAGAGATTTCCCCTGCTCAGGGAGTAGGGAGCAATGAGCACTGTGTAGGGACCATGTCAGTCGGAACACAATTCATCCACGGAGCTCACTTCTAATGAGCTGATTATCTGAATCAGATGTATTAACATAGCAGGGACTCACGAGGACTGGAATTGAGAACCACTGCTTCAAAGGATTCTTTAAAGGATATTTCACCCAAAATTTTAAATTAATATCATTATTAACAATATATAAGATTTTGACTCCACAAAAGCATAAAAATACTATGATATTACTATGATAACTTAACATACTTATTTATCTGAAAAAAAAAAAAAAGCTACCGTCATTAATTCTCCTTTGAAAATGTGCGTTCCCGGCCAGAATGTTGGTCTTATTTTTGGATTATAAAACCTGCTCACTGCCAGTTTACCCAATTATATTCCAGCACCTCGATTTGCCAGTTGGCAGAAAACACAGTGTATTTCATTTTATGTATCAAGTGTGCTCGTTACTTTATGTGCCGTTAATTTGGCAACCTGCTTGTGCGTCAAATTTGAGGAGGAGGGGCCTGTGTAAAAAAAAAAAACCCTCCAATATTTTTAATTTGGACTGCAATACCTAGGTCAACCACACTAAAGTATCACAGAATGGTGACATGTGCCAAGTGTTCTGTGGATATACTGTATGATAGGGTTTGGTGAAAAACAATCAGAAATGTAACATTATTTAATGAATATCCTGACCTTGACCATTGGTCTCTGTGGACACGGGACATTATTTTAATATATGTATATATCCTTTTGTAGTCTGAAAAAAGAAGAGCATATAACATTAAAACAACACAAGGGTGAGTAAATGACTTAATTTAATTTTTTGGGTGAATTATCCCTATAGGGGTAGCACAAGGAGTCTCATTATACATACATAATATGTGTGACTGTAAATAAATCTTTATAAGAGGACAGCAGATACCTTCATATGTCTGTACCTTTTAATAGCAAATTACCTCAAGGTAGATATACAGTAAATGTATTTGACTTTTCCAACCTGCTCTCTTCACAGTTGCTTTGCCATGACAGAAGTTGACCTTAAAGAGAAAAGTCTGGGTCATATAAAAAAAAAAAAAAAAAAAAAACTTTTTCATAACAGCATGAAACTTGGTACGCTAGTATAGTTTGTGGCCCTGAACATATCCAGAAATCATAAAAACACCTTGTGGTTGCCATTTTACTTTCTGTCATAATTAAAATATGTATTTTGTGTCATAAAAGACAGAAAACACAACACAGAAAAGGTGATGTCTACTTCTATGTTTTTATGGTAAATGATTACAATGATTCCACATGCAACTACATAAACTGATCAGGTGAACAGTTAATGGTGAAATCAGCAATGTGAGAATAAAATCACAGTATCTGAGTATTTTATTTGATTTGATTTATATGACAATAAAAGTTAAAACAAGTACAATCAAGCCCAAAAGACCCCTTCATACACATTTTTCTTTTTTAAATGTCGAGGATATACACAATAAAGCCACAGGCTTATTTCCATTGTGGTCCTCTATATTAAAAAAAATGGACGAGCAGTTCATAATGGGAATGAAATCAAAACAACACACATCAACATATCACCTAAAAAACTTATAGAAGCATAGTTAAGAAAGCCATTTCTTAACTTCTCTTCTAAAAGGTCCCTCTTCTTGAACTTGTTTTAAGCAATCAGACAGTTCATTCCAAGCAACAGCGCTAGAATACAAAAAAATATTATTTCCAATTAAACTTAAAATATTATTTATCCTTGCCCTTGTAGAAAACCATGAACATCTCTTACGAAAACATAGTAGTCATACAAGTATTTGGAACATTTCTCTGTAATATTTTGTACACCATCATCAACTTAAGAAAAATTACCCTTTTAGCCACTTTTAAAAACCCTATTTAACTAAAATGATTATTATTCAACTGCATTTGTGGATGAAGCCTCAGAATAATTATACACAACTTGTTCTGAGCAGTCTGAAATTTACTTTTGATTTTCTTCTTATCACAGTATCACAGCATTTCAAATGGTCTATATTGTGGCATAAAGAAAAGTTTGTGCACATGTCTTACATGTTGTTTAATTATTATTTTATATTTATTTATTATTATTGTTCTTTTTTTAATACTCTGTTCAGCACTTTGGTCAGCTACGCTGTGTTTAAATGTGCTATATAAATAAAATTTACTTACTTACACGTGTGCTTTTGTGGCCCCAACTTAACTTCTGGTAAACTTCCAAATAGAATCAATCAATAATAATAAAAAAAATAAAATAAAAACTTTTTAATATATTATTTTATCATTAAAACAATAAAATATTGTTTTCAAGAGCACAATCACAAACAAAATAATTAAATCACGGTAGATGCAATTGATGCAGATTGAAATCTCAAGTATATTTCAAATTATTTTACAATCTCTTTCTAGGGCCATAGTAGTCTATTATGTTAGTGTGCGCAAGGGGTAAGTCAGAGCCCTAAACTCTGGTGGGGACACTCAGGTGAATGTCTTGATATTGATGCAAACCACAACTAGTAGCCAGTGCAGGGAGATAAAGAAAGGTGTGACGCGGGCCCTTATGGGCTCGGTGAAGTCCTGTCGTGCTGCTGTGTTCTTAATCTTTTGTAGAGGTTTGATTGTGTATGATAGCCTGGTAATACCAAACTCTGCAACTTTGCTTTGCTTCGTAGACAGAGTCTAGATGGGCATAATTGACAAGCGTTTACTGGGGTCGGGGTGCTTGTCTGAAGTTTAAAGTCATTGGTGTACCCTTAAGCCAATCACATAATGTTTGGTTATGACGCGTGTTATGTACCGGCTCAGCTGCCTCATACTTCCGCTGTAAACACAGGTATGTTGCTAAAACAAAACAATCAAGTGAGTTTTGTTGCCTCCTTAACCTGGTCCTGCATGAGAGCATCCAAGGGGGACACAATCACAATTATTGCCGAACTTTGGCCTCCCCAGTTACACGCTGATGATCGGTAACATGATCTGCATCACTCTTTTCCCAAAACCTGCCCTATCCCAACAGGTATTTGGGAAAAGTTTAATTTATCAACTGCAGAAGTACGAAGTCTGATGTAGTCAGGGTATGTGTATGATGGAAGTTTAGCCCAAAGAAAATTGTAATAGTCCAACCTAGAAATGACAAGGGCCTGGACAAGAAGTTGTGCAGCATGCTCTGTTTAGAAGGGTCTTTACAGTGTGGTCCTTGAAGGTCATCCGGTCATCAAATGATAATTTTTGTCTAACCTAGCTGGACATTGAAATCATACTGTACAGTTGGAGTGGCAGGAAAGATGAGAAGCTCAGTCTTTGCCAGGTTGAGCTGCAGGTGATGTTCCTTCATATCCATGCCAAGATGTTCTCCAGGCAGCCTGAGATCAATGCAGCTGCTGTTCAGTTGTCTAGTTGAAATGAAAGATAGAGCTGTGTGTCATCATAGCAATGGCAGGAGAAACCATGTACTTATGTGTGGCCCAGTGATGAAGTGTATATGGGGAATAGGAGGGGTCAAAAAACTGATTCCTGAAGAACCCCAGTGAGAAGCTGATGTTCTTTGGATACCTCTCCTCCCCAGGAAACCCTGAAAGACCTCCCTGTGAGATCAGATTTATACCAGTGGAGTGCAGATCCTGTGATGGCATACAGGAACGTCTGATGCGTTACAGTGTCAAAAGTTGCAAATAGATCCAGCAGAATGAAAACTGATTTGGAATCAGCTTTCAATATATGCAGGGCTATCGTGACTGACAGTCAGAGGTGGGAGTGGGCAATGTAACTGAAATTAGTCCAACATAAAAGCATGAAAAGTATTTAGGTAGAGCTGTTTCAATATACCTCAAACATCGAAGAAAACCCTGAAAAAGTATTAATCAATTTGCGTAAAATGGTTTCTATGCCACCAAATGGTATTCTTCAAACAGGCATCACCTTTATGGAACATGAACACATCACTGAAGGGATACTTCACCCCAAAATGAAAATTTTGTCATTAATCACTTACCCCCATGTAATTCCAAACCCCTAAAATCTTTGTTCTTTTTTTGGAACACAATTTAAGATATTTTGGATGAAAAACGGGAGGCTTGTGACTGTCCCATTGACTGTCAAGTAAATAACATTGTCAAGGTCCAGAAAAGTATGAAAAGCATCGTCAGAATAGTCAATCTGCCATCAGTAGTTCAACCGCAACGTTGTGAAGCGACGAGAATACTTTTTGTACCCAAAGAAAAGACTCTGTGTCTCTCCACTTCAGTGTAGCGCCATTTTGGAGAATATGAGTGTAATGATAAAAACTCCATAGTCGTCGGGAAGGAGGAGGCGGGAACCGGCGCACAATCAAAAAAAACACTTTAATTATTCAAAATAAACACAAAAACAGCGCAACAGCCCCTCACGGACGACTGGTGGGCATAAATAAAAACCAAAAACATAAACTAAAATCCCAGGCCTGGTCCTCTCTCGTCCTTCACTATAGTCACTCCAGTTTTATCAGTTTTATATCCTTCCATCTCCTACGTGGGACTCGATACCGGCGGTAGGGCGCAGGTGCAGCTCATCTCCAATCACTACACCTGGCCTCACTCCTCGTTCCCACGCCTCTCGGCCCCGCCCCACTCGCCACATACCCCCATCGCCCCTCGCAGGCCGGGGGGTACTCCCGAGATTGCGCTCTACCCCCCCCCCCCCTCTGGGGGGGACCGCTCACGGAGATCTGCGGGAACCAGGGGGTAAGACAGACGAGGCGAGAGAAAAGGAGATGGAAAGAGGAGCAACTGGGACGAGAGAGGGGAGAAAAAAAAAAATCCGGTTCCCAGACGCACTGCTGCTTGGCCCTCCACCAGCTGGGTGATCTCCTCCGCGGTGCCTGGCGGTGGCACTGGAAGGCCCTCGGCGGACGGTACGACACTCCTCAGCCGCCCGGTGGACGGCGATGGCTCCTCCGGTTTTGGGCAGCCAGCAGGAGACCCCTGTTCCCTGGCCCTCCGGATTCCTTCGTGGAGGCGGATAGTCCCTCTGCTCCCTCACGGATGGCAGCCGCCCCTCCATATCGTGGGCGGCCGGCAGCGAGCTCACCTGTCCCCGGCAACTTGCCCCAGCCCAACGCCTCGAGCGTCCATGGCGGCACACTCTTCGCCTGCTCGAGGGCACCACGGATTCACCACAGCGGCGATCTTCAGCAGAGTGTCCCTCCTTCTCCCGGGCTTCGGCACCACTGTAATGATAAAAACTCCATAGTCGTCGGGAAGAAGGAGGCGGGAACCGGCGCACAATCAAAAAAACAATTTAATTATTCAAAATAAACACAAAAACAGCGCACCAGCCCTTCACGAACGACTGGTGCGCATAAATAAAAACCAAAACATAAACTAAAATCCCAGGCCTGGTCCTCTCTCGTCCTTCACTATAGTCGCTCCAGTTTTATATCCTTCCATCTTCTACGTGGGACTCGATACCGGCGGTGGGGCACAGGTGCAGCTCATCTCCAATCACTACACCTGGCCTCACTCCTCGTTCCCACTCCTCTCGGCCCCGCCCCACTCGCCACAATGAGCTGAACTCAAACTGTGTCAGCCAACACTGCACTGATGCTCTGTTTTCTTTCAGATCAAAGCATAAATACACACAGAAAACGTATCCTTGTGGCGTGGCTGAAACAGAAGAGCATAAGCAGTTTGAGTTCAGCTCATATTGTCCAAAATGGTGCTACGGTGATGTGGGGAGACACAGAGAAGACAAAATGTTGAATGAAGTTATTTTTGTTTTCTTCATGTACAAAAAGTATTCTCGTCGTTTCATAAAGTTATGGTTGAACCACTGATGGCAGTTGGACTATTCTGATGTTGTCTTTTATAATTTTCTGGACCTTGACACTGTTATTTATTTGGCAGTATATGGGACAGTCTCAAGACAAACTAAGTTTTATGGGTTTGGAACGACATTGGGGTAAGTAATTAATGACAATTTTCATTTTGGGGTGGAGAATCCCTTTAAGTTAGATCCTTCCATTTTAACCAAAAAATCAAAACAACAAGAAAAAATATGAATAATTGAATCGCACAAACCTTGCACTTGTTTATAATATATATTATTAATCTGTGTGAGTGTGTGTGTGTGTGTGAGAGAGAGAGAGAGAGAGAGCTGCTGGTTAGCACGATTGCATTGCCCTCTGTGATTGATGTTAAAGCGTTGTTGAGAGAGAAGAAGAATGTATTGGAAACGTACTACTGCCTACCTGACTCTGTCTGAGAGGTAAGGAAAAATCCACTTGCTTGAGATGATTTACACACACACACACACACACACACACACACACACATATATATATATATATATATATATATATATATATATATATATATATATATATATATATATATGAAATATATTATTGTATTCTTGAAAACAGTATTTTATTGTTTTAAATGAATAAAATATTTAATTTTCAAAGGAAGAAAAACCATAATATGGACCACTGTAAATGCAGTGATACTGAAATACTCAGATACTGTGATTTTGTTCTCACATTTCTGATTTCACCATTCACATCAAAGCATAGGGGTAGACATCGTCTGTTGTGTGATATCATGTTTGGTAAAGGAGATATGACACAAAGTACATCATGTGGTTATGGCAGAAAGTAAAATGGTGGCCATAGCCACCATGAGGTGTTTTGCAATGGCTCCATTTCTGAAAATGTACAGGGCCACAAACTATACAAGGTTACCAGGTTTCATGCTTTTGTGAAAAAGTTGCACCTCAAATTTTGCACATATTACCTGGACTACTTGTGACAATGCTGAGAATTCAAGGATCTTGTAATGCAGCTGCTGAATGCACATAAAAAAATGCAGTAATGCAAAAAATCAAGCTTGTGTGACAAGAATTGCTTGCATCCAAGTACCTGTTCAGTCTTTCTAAGTTTAGCTTTTGTTTCTTCATTTGTTTCTTGTTATCGCTATCTATCTTAGGGATTGTTACTATGATAACTCGACCACATGTCCGCGCTGTGCAAGAATGCTGGAACGGCAACATGAGGAGTCCCAGAACCTGTAGATGAACCTGACAGATGGATGAATCGCAAATACTGTCAAAGATCTTCAGAGTCAGAACTTGTCTTATATTCAGTTTATTTGTTCTTGATGTTTTAACCATGCTTCTGTTAGCTTCTGAACTGACATTAATGAAGTGTGATCAGGATAGAAGGAAAACCTCACATTTTGAATATATAAATATAGAACTTCTGGTTACTGTTATATATCTTTAGTCCAAAGAGAAATCTTTGACAAACTTTAATAATGGCATGTTCCTCTTAAGAATGTGACCGTGAGATCAATTTAATTTCTTTCTATATGTAATCCTGGGTAGCATGCTTTTTAAGGGACCAGGAAAAAATACTACAAGGCTACACTATGTTCTGCTTTACATTTATAACCCCGTTATACACTGTGGTTTAATGCAGTAGATAATATGCTGATAAATGATTCTATGATAATTAATGATATAAAACAAATGCTGTGCAACTATTTCTGGTTTAAATTATTTCAAAATGGAATCTTCTGTAATGCAGTTACCTGGTGTAAAATTGTATCCTATTAAATGACATAATGCTATTTAATTTTCTCTGTAATAACTGTACAAGACAACATATAAAGTGTTATGAAGTCCAATATCAAGATATTTTCACACAAAGCATGAATTGAAATATATATATATATATATATATATATTAGGGGTGGGCATAGATTAATTTTCTTTAATCTAGATTAATCTAGATTAAAATGGCTCATTCAAATTCTACCGAAGGCATTCAGAATATGTGTGTTACCCAAATAAAATAGACAAACAGTAAGTCTTTGAGAAGTGGTTTATCAAGCTAGGTGGTACATTAGAAAAGGGCTCATCTCTTGTTTCCAAACTGCATCACAAAGTGCTTGAAAAAGCTGTTAACTAATTCCACATTGCACAAGGTGCTAACAACATTATGCCTGTTTCACACCAATGTTTAAGTTTTTTTCAAGTTTGTAGGTGTCAAGGTACAGAAACCAAATAATTAAATGTAAAATAGCACTGGATAGTCTTCAATGTAAAAATGAAATATACAATCAAGCCTACATTTATTCAGACACCTTCAAAATTTCTCACATTATTACAGTTTTTCTATATATATCAAAAATTATACCTGGTATCTGAATAATTTTTGGTTTGACTGTTAAAACTACAAAGTAATTCAGTCAAGAGCAGTGACTGGTTTTCATTTTCTTGGATTAACATTATAGCAGCCAGTAGCTAAATTAGGCGCGGTCACTTTAAGAGATGATGAACGCATCCAATATAATACACATCCCATTTTTTCCCCTCAACTGTTTACTTTCACTTAAGAAATAATTGACAGTTTTTTCGAGCATTATTTCCAAGGTGGATATTTTGACATCTTTTTTAACGCAGCACGGTGATGCCGATAACGGCCCACCACAAATATATATATATATAATTGGGGTTTTATATGTGACGCTTAATACAATTAATCTTAAGGTGTGGTTCATAGTGGTTAAATTCAAAGAAATTAAGTTCACCATTCTCATATGTATTCATAATCAAAATCTTTTTTAAACATAGTGTGTTCGATTTCTCTATAGGAAATCAAATAGCATTTTTACTAGTATAGTTATGAATCAATCACCTTTATTTATATAGTGCTTTAAACAAAATACATTGCGTCAAAGCACTGAACAACATTCATTTGGAAAACAGTGTCTCAATAATGCAAAATGATAGTTAAAGGCAGTTCATCATTGAATTCAGTTATGTCATCTCTGTTCAGTTTAAATAGTGTCTGTGCATTTATTTGCAATCAAGTCAACGATATCGCTGTAGATGAAGTGACCCCAACTAAGCAAGCCAGAGGCGACAGCGGCAAGGAACCGAAACTCCATCGGTGACAGAATGGAGAAAAAAACCTTGGGAGAAACCAGTCTCAGTTGGGGGGCCAGTTCTCCTCTGACCAGACGAAACCAGTAGTTAAATTCCAGGCTGCAGAAGAATCATCTGTTTCCTGTGGTCTTGTCCTGGTGCTCCTCTGAGACAAGGTCTTTACAGGGGATCTGTATCTGGGGCTCTAGTTGTCCTGGTCTCCGCTGTCTTTCAGGGCAGTAGAGGTCCTTTCTAGGTGCTGATCCACCATCTGGTCTGGATACGTACTGGATCCGGGCGACTGCAGTGACCCTCTGATCTGGATACAGACTGGATCTGGTGGCTACGGTGACCTCGGAATAAGACAGAAACAGACAAATATTAGCGTAGATGCCATTCTTCTAATGATGTAGAAAGTACGGTGTTATGTGAAGTGTTCCGGTTCCAGTTTACCTAATTAATGCAGCCTAAAAATCCTTTAACGGATTTGGATATTAAAAGCATATTAGTATGTTATGTGTATGCCAGGTTAAAGAGATGGGTCTTTAATCTAGATTTAAACTGCAAGAGTGTGTGATACAACCCTCTTAAAATGGTCTAGGGGTAAAAGGAGTAACATTCAAAATTCTTGTGGTAAACCTGTAAACCTGATGGAGGCAGGAAGAGACAATGCAGAGACACTGGCTGCCAACAAATGTGATTTATTGTACAACGTGAAAATCCAAATAACTACCAAAAAGAATATAAATCATTAAAGAGACAACCAATATATACAAATATTTACAACTCAGAAAACAAACAAAAAGAACACAAATAAACCCAAGAGAAAGAGGACGCTAGTGACGCCAAAAGAAAGAAAGAAACAAAACAAAATCACTTCTAACTTATTTTAAACCTCTAACCTAACTAAAGAAAAAGGCAAATCTTCAGTGCCAGGCGCCATAAACTTCCCTATTCTCAACTAATAAAAAAACCAAACATACAGAGGGTGGCGTTCACCTCTTACCTAGGGTGTCTAAACAGATTGAGTTACCTAAATGTTGCACAATGGAAGATGCACGACATCTTTCCTATCCACCTTCCTCTTGGGTAAGGAGTAAACGTCTTAGAGCCTAAGCTCAGCAAAGCTCAAAGAGCAACGCCATCCAAGTCACAAGGTGACAAAAACAAACAAAATGGCAAATCAAAAAGAGGCAAGGTTCAAAAGAAAAATGGTTAAAACAAGCTAAGTGAAATTTGGCATAAACAAAGAAACAAAAATCAAATCAAGAAACAAGTAACATGACAGCCAAAACCCCAAGAAAGCAAAAAGGTCTCTAGTTCACTTCCTTGCACGTCCTTTTATCTGATGGTGGAAACTTTTACTGGCACTGGATAGGTCGGTGTCACATTGATTAATGAAGACGGACAGCTTCCAGAGCCAATCAGCAGACAAGGGAGGCGCCTAAGAGATTGACAGCCAGGGAGGGAAAAAGCGAGAGAGAGAGAGCAGGCACTCACAGGAATTTATGGATGTAACAGTGTGTCTGCCTCCCGAACAATGTTAGGTAGGTTATTCCAGAGTTTAGGCGCCAAATAGGAAAAGGATCTGGCGCCCGCAGTTGATTTTGATATTCTAGGTATTATCAAATTGCCAATTGAGTTTTGAGAACGTAGCGGACGTAGAGGAGTATAATGTAAAAGGAGCTCATTCAAATACTGAAGTGCTAAACCATTCAGGGCTTTATAAGTAATAAGCAATATTTTAAAATCTATACGATGTTTGATAGGGAGCCAGTGCAGTGTGGACAGGACCGGGCTAATATGGTCATACTTCCTGGTTCTAGTAAGAACTCTTGCTGCTGCATTTTGGACTAGCTGTAGTTTGTTCACCAAGCGTGCAGAACAACCACCCAATAAAGCATTACAATAGTCTAACCTTGAAGTCATAAATGCATGGATTAACATTTCTGCATTTGACATTGAGAGCATAGGCCGTAATTTAGATATATTTTTGAGATGGAAAAATGCAGTTTTACAAATGCTAGAAATGTGGCTTTCTAAGGAAAGATTGCGATCAAGTAGCACACCTAGGTTCCTAACTGATGACGAAGAGATGACAGAGCAACCATCAAGTCTTAGACAGTGTTCTAGGTTATTACAAGCAGAGTTTTTAGGCCCTATGATTAACACCTCTGTTTTTTCTGAATTTAGCAGTAAGAAATTACTCGTCATCCAATTTTTTTATATCGACTATGCATTCCATTAGTTTTTCAAATTGGTGTGTTTCACCGGGCTGCAAGGAAATATAGAGCTGAGTATCATCAGCATAACAGTGAAAGCTAACACCATGTTTCCTGATGATATCTCCCAAGGGTAACATATAAAGCGTGAAGAGTAGCGGCCCTAGTACTGAGCCTTGAGGTACTCCATACTGCACTTGTGATCGATATGATACATCTTCATTCACTGCTACGAACTGATGGCGGTCATATAAGTACGATTTAAACCATGCTAATGCACTTCCACTGATGCCAACAAAGTGTTCAAGTCTATGCAAAAAAATGTTGTGGTCAATTGTTTCAAACGCAGCACTAAGATCCAATAAAACTAATAGAGAGATACACCCACGATCAGATGATAAGAGCAGATCATTTGTAACTCTAAGGAGAGCAGTCTCAGTACTATGATACGGTCTAAATCCTGACTGGAAATCCTCACATATACCATTTTTCTCTAAGAAGGAATATAATTGTGAGGATACCACCTTTTCTAGTATCTTGGACAGAAAAGGGAGATTCGAGATTGGTCTATAATTAACAAGTTCTCTGGGGTCAAGTTGTGGGTTTTTTATGAGAGGCTTAATAACAGCCAGTTTGAAGGTTTTGGGGACATATCCTAATGACAATTAGGAATTAATAATAGTCAGAAGAGGACCTATGACTTCTGGAAGCACCTCTTTTAGGAGCTTAGATGGTATAGGGTCTAACATACATGTTGTTGGTTTAGATGATTTAACAAGTTTATACAATTCTTCCTCTCCTATAGTAGAGAATGAGTGGAACTGTTCCTCAGGGGGTCTATAGTGCACTGTCTGATGTGATACTGTAGCTGACGGCTGAATGGTTGCAATTTTATCTCTAATAGTATCGATTTTAGAAGTAAAGTAGTTCATAAAGTCATTACTGTTGTGGTGTTGGGAAATGTCAACACTTGTTGAGGCTTTATTTTTCGTTAATTTAGCCACTGTATTGAATAAATACCTGGGGTTATGTTTGTTTTCTTCTAAAAGAGAAGAAAAGTAATCAGATCTAGCAGTTTTTAATGCTTTTCTATAGGATATGCTACTTTCCCGCCAAGCAATACGAAATACCTCTAGTTTTGTTTTCCTCCAGCTGCGCTCCATTTTTCGGGCTGCTCTCTTTAGGGTGCGAGTATGCTCATTATACCATGGTGTCAAACTGTTTTCCTTAACCTTCTTTAAGCATAAAGGAGCAACTGTATTTAACGTGCTAGAAAAGAGAGAGTCCATAGTTTCTGTTACATCATCAAGTTGTTCTGAGGTTTTGGATATGCTGAGGAATTTGGATACATCAGGAAGATAACTTAAAAAGCAGTCTTTTGTAGTAGAAGTGATGGTTCTTCGATACTTGTAACAAGAAGTAGAATTTACAATTTTGGCTATATGAAGTTTACACAGAACTAAATAATGATCTGAGATATCATCACTTGGCTGAATAATTTCAACACTATCAACATCAATTCCATGTGACAGTATTAAATCTAGAGTATGATTTCGACAATGAGTAGGTCCTGAAACATGTTGTCTAACACCAATAGAGTTCAGAATGTCTATAAATGCTGATCCCAATGCATCTTTTTCATTATCGACATGGATATTAAAATCACCAACTATTAAAACTTTATCTGCAGCCAGAACTAACTCGGATGTAAAATCACCAAACTCTTTAATAAAGTCTGTATGGTGCCCTGGTGGCCTGTATACAGTAGCCAGTACAAACATAACAGGGGATTTATCATTAACATTGGTTTCTCTGGATAATGTTATATGAAGCACCATTACTTCAAACGAGTTATACTTGAAGCCTGCCCTCTGAGAAATCCTGAAAACGTTGTTATAAATTGAAGCAACTCCTCCCCCTTTGCATTTTAAACGCGGCTCATGTTTATAACAGTAATCTTGGGGGGTGGACTCATTTAAAATAATGTAATCATCAGGTTTTAGCCAAGTTTCTGTCAAACAGAGCACATCTATATTATGATCAGTTATCATATTATTTACAAAAAGTGTTTTCGTAGAAATGGATCTGATATTCAATAAGCCAATCTTTATCATTTGTTTATCCATATTGCATTTGTTTTTTTATTTGTTGAACCTCAATTAAATTGTTAACCTTAACTTGGTTTGGACGTTTTTTGTATTTTCTAGTTCGGGGAACAGACACAGTCTCTATAGTGTGATATCTAGGTGAAAGAGTCTCTATGTGCTGAGAATTAACTGACCTCTGTGACGGGAGGCAGCTAGCAGACGGTCGGTTTAGCCAGTCTGTCTGCTTCCTGACCTGGGCCCCAGTTAGTCAAGTATAAACACTAAGACTATGTGCCATATTTCTAGACAGAAGAGTGGCGCCACCCCAGGAGGGATGAAGACCATCTCTTTTAAACAGGTCAGGTCTGCCCCAAAAGCTCGTCCAATTGTCTATGAAACCTATGTTATTCTGTGGGCACCACTTAGACATCCAGCCATTGAGTGATGACAATCTGCTATGCATCTCGTCACCACGGTAAGCAGGGAGGGGACCAGAGCATATTACAGTGTCTGACATCTTGCTTGCAAGTTCACACACCTCTTTAAAGTTATTTTTAGTGATCTCCGACTGGCGAAGTCGAACATCATTAGCGCCGGCATGATTAACAATCTTACTGTATTTACGTTTAGCATTAGCCAGCACTTTTAAATGTGCCAAGATGTCAGGCGCTCTGGCTCCCGGTAAACATTTGACTATGGTGGCTGGTGTCTCTATATTCACGTTCCGTACAATAGAATCACCAATAACTAGAGCACTTTCATCAGGTTTCTCAGTGGGTCCATCACTGAGTGGGGAGAACCTGTTTAATGTTTTGATCGGAACAGAAGAGCGGTGTTTTGACCCACGACTACGCTGCCTCACCGTCACTTGGGTAAAGTTGGTTTTATATTCGCACATTCGCCACTTTTCCCACATTTCCGCGTTCAATAACTTTCAAATTATATGTGCAAGAAAGTTTTTCTTGGCATATTCTGATCTGCGACATCATTGTGAACCAAACAGAATGGTTTCAAAATCGATCAAAATGTCCAAATATTGTTTTTATTGCATATTTAGAAGCGAATGTCCGCTGAATGTCCAACATAGTGCTGGATATTCGTTAGGGACCGTCTAAAAAGTTCGATGTTTTTTTTTCATTGTGTGCGAACAGACAAGTATTCTTGAGCCAACCACAAATGTGCCAGCAAATATCACTTACATGATGTCTTCTAATGCTATAGGTTTTCCTTGAGCAATAATAGAAATTATACAGATGTTTGAAGATATGTTTAAGAATTAAAAAATAATAAACGTACATAAAGTATAATTTATTGTATAATTTAACAATTCAGACAAGTGGAAAATCAAGTGTAATCTCCTGAACATAGTTAATGGCATAGTGTTCTCCAGGTGTTGATTGGAAAAAATGGCTGAACTCTTTGATGTTTTTCTGTTTTATGAAATCTTTGTTTAACATTGAACTCTCACAATTCATGTGCATTGATCAATGTCTGCAATCCTGCAAAAATTTTACTTTGCCTGGTACTGAATCCATCAGATTATTGACAAGTATTCAGAAATCATGAAAGCAAACACAATGTTGATTTTGGGTGAACATTTCAAAAACTATGGCAAAACTTTCTTCAAGATGGATTATAAAGAAGTTGTGCTTCACATATTTAATTTGACCATCATTGTTTTTATGGGATTCCTCAATGACAAGTCACCCACTTCAACAGCTTTTGAAAGAAGGGAACATGCTGAAGTAGCGATATATTTATGTGACCCAAGTTAACATGAATCCAGTCTTGTATTGTAGATGTATGTAGTGTAGACATTGAAAAAGATCCATACCTATGCACTTGTCCATTGACACAAATTCCAGTTCAATAACTTAAAAAAAGGCTGACATTGATGCAAAACAGGCTGCTAAATATTTATGTGACCTTGTAGAACATATCAGAAGTCTTTAAATACAAGTATTGGCCATAAACCATGCATATGCAGCATCACTGTGTTTCTTTATAGACACACCATAACATCACTTCCAGTTCAATACGTCTGCAAAAAAGGCTCACACTGTTAACAATGAAGTTGCAATTAATCTGACCTTCTTCATCATATCAGAAGTCATAAAAGAACAAGGATTTGCTCTAAATTATACATTTACCGCATCTCTCTTTTGCTTCATAGACACACCATTACTTCACTTGCAATTCAATACCTTCTTAAAAGAGGCTCACACAGTTACAAAACAAGCTGCTAAAGCATTATCTGACCTGGAAGAGCATCCCAGAAGTCTGGAAATACAAGTATTGCCCATGAAACCTACATTTGCAGTATCCATGTGATTCTTCATAGACACAGCATTACTTCACTTGCAATTCAATACCTTCTTAAAAGAGGCTCAGACAGTTACAAAACAAGCGGCTAAAGAATTATCTGACCTGGTAGAGCATCCCAGAAGTCTTGAAATTCAAGTATTGCCCATAAAACCTACATTTACAGCAACCTTGTGTTTCTTCATAGACACACTATTAATTCACTTCCAGGGTAATAGCTTTCCAAAGAAGGCTAACTCTGTTACCAATCAAGTTGCTAAATAATTATCTGACCTGGTAGAGCATCCCAAAAGTCTTGAAATACAAGTATTGCCCATAAAACCTACATTTGCAGCAACCTTGTGTTTCTTCATAGACACACCATTACTTCACTTGCAATTCAATACCTTCTTAAAAGAGGCTCACACAGTTACAAAACAAGCTGCTAAAGAATTATCTGACCTGGTAGAGCATCCCAGAACTCTGGAAATACAAGTATTGCCCATGAAACCTACATTTGCAGTATCCATGTGATTCTTCATAGACACACAATTACTTAACTTCCAGTTCAATACCTTTCCAAAGAAGGCTATCACTGTTACCAATCAAGTTGCTAAATATTTATCTGACCTTCTTTATTATATCAAAAGTCTTAAAACAACAAGTATTTGCTCTTAATGATACATTTACAGCATCTTTGTATTTCTGTATAGAGACACTGACCCTCACTTCCAGTTCAATAAATTTTTAACAGAGGCTCACACTGTTACAAAACAAGCTGCTACATAATTATGTGACCTTGTAAAACATATCAGAAGTCTTGAAATACAAGTATTGGCCATAAAACCTACTTTTGCAGCATCCCTGTGTTTCTTCATAGACACACCACAACTTCACTTCCAGTTCAATACCTTTCCAAAGAAGGCTCACACTGTTACCAATCAAGTTGCTAAATAATTATGTGACCTTGGAGAACATATCAGAAGTCTTGAAATACAAGTATTGGCCATAAAACCTACATTTGCAGCATCCCTGTTTTTCTTCATAGACACACCATAACTTCACTTCCAGTTCAATAACTTTCCAAAGAAGGCTCACACTGTTACCAATCAAGTTGCTAAATAATTATGTGACCTTGGAGAACATATCAGAAGTCTTGAAATACAAGTATTGGCCATAAAACCTACATTTGCAGCATCCCTGTTTTTCTTCATAGACACACCATAACTTCACTTCCAGTTCAATACCTTTCCAAAGAAGGCTATCACTGTTACCAATCAAGTTGCTAAATAATTATGTGACCTTGTAGAACATATCAGAAGTCTTGAAATACAAGTATTGGCCATAAAACCTACATTTGCAGCATACCTGTGATTCTTCATAGACACAGCATTACTTCACTTCCAGTTCAATACCTTTCCAAAGAAGGCTCACACTGTTACCAATCAAGTTGCTAAATAATTATGTGACCTTGAAGAACATATCAGAAGTCCTGAAATACAAGTATTGGCCATAAAACATACATTTGCAGCATCCCTGTGCTTCTTCATAGACACACCATAACATCACTTCCATTTCAATACCTTTCC
This sequence comes from Carassius auratus, assembly GCF_003368295.1. Lineage (NCBI taxonomy): Eukaryota > Metazoa > Chordata > Actinopteri > Cypriniformes > Cyprinidae > Carassius > Carassius auratus. The sequence continues at coordinate 15,570,787 of NC_039260.1, read as the reverse complement.
AAAGAAGGCTATCACTGTTACCAATCAAGTTGCTAAATATTTATCTGACCTTCTTCATCATATCAAAAGTCTTACAAGAACAAGTATTTGCTCTTAATGATACATTTACAGCATCTCTGTATTTCTTTATAGAGACACTTACCCTCACTTCCAGTTCAATAACTTTTTAAGAGGCTCACACTGTTACAAAACAGGCTGCTACATAATTATGTGACCCTCTACATCATATCAAAAGTCTTAAAAGTACAAGTATTTGCTCTAAAAGATACATTACAACATCCATGTAATATATACCATGCATATATATATATATATATATATATATATATAAACCATACAGAATATTGTACTAAGCATTAAACCTGAAACAAACTAGACATTTTTTAAATTTAAAGGAAAACTAGGCTACGTTTTATTTTATGCCACTGTCCATGGTCCTGATGCTACCTCTACCTTAACATTTCCATAATTTTTCAGTATTTGCCCAAGTTAACCCCAAATCACTTTGTTAATAAGCACACTCCAAAGGGCAAACTATACCATGGGGATTGGCTTATGTATTACAGTTAGTTGACTTTGAAAAGCAGCTATGCATATATATATATATATATATATATATATATATATATATATATATATATATATATATATATATATTGGATGGAGGGGAGAGAGACACCAATGAACTTCTCAGCTGCTCTCACTTGCGTTGCAGACAGGATGGTCTCGATGGTGCCTCTGTAGAAGGTGTACATGATCGGGGGTGGGGCTCTGGCTCTTCTCAGTTTGCAGAGGAAGTAGAGACGCTGCTGTGATTTCTTGGCCAGTGTTTCTGTGTTTTCAGTCCAGGAGAGGTCCTCTGTGATGTGCACACCCGGGAACTTGGTGCTGCTCACTCTCTCCACAGTCGCACCATTGATGGTCAGAGGAACATGCTGAGTGTGTGCTCTCCTGAAGTCAACAACAATCTCCTTTGTCTTCTCCACGTTCAGAGAGAGATTGTTGTCTAATGGGACCCACCACAGTCGTGTCATCTGCAAATTTAATAAAGAGGTTGTAGTTGTGTGATGGTATACAGTCGTGGGTCAGCAGCTTGAAAGAAGAGGGGGCTCAGCACACATCCTTGGGGGGCCCCAGTATTTAGTGTGATGGTGCTGGATGTGTTACTGCCGACCGGTACTGCCTGAGGCCTTCCAGTCAGAAAGTCCAACAGACAGTTGCACCGCAAAGTGTTAAGCCTAAGCTGGACCAGTTTGTACTGTAAATGAGCTGTTGAGGGATGATTGTGATGAAAGCTGAACTGAAGTTTATGAACAGCATTCTGACGTATGAGTCCTTTTTGTCTATATGTGTGAGTGCTGAGTGGACTCAGTGACAGTGGCATTATCGGTAGACAGGTTGAACCGATATGCAAACTGGAAAGGGTCCAGGGAGGGGGGAGGGCAGACTTGATGTGGTGCATGACTAGCCTTTCAAAGCACTTCATGAGGATGGGAGTAAGCGCAACATGATGGTAGTCATTGAAGCAGGATGGAGATGGCTTCTTCATGACTGGAATTAAGGATGGTAATTTTGAAGCTTGTGGGAACAACAGCCTTACTAAGTGAGATGTTGAAAATGTCTGTGAAGACATCAGTGAGTTCTACTGCACAGTCTCTCAGTACATGCCCAGGAATGTTGTCTGGACCCGGAGCATTGCGTGCGTTGATCCTGCTGAAGGATCTCCTCACGTTGTCTGGGGTCTGCGTTATCACCTGGTCACCGGGAGGAGGTGGAGTGTTCTGTGCAGTGGTGCTGTTTTGTTGCTCAAAGCGAGGGAAGAAGGTGTTCAGCTCATTCAGCAGAGAGGTGTTGTTGTCACAGGTCTGTGGTGGGGGCTTGTAGACCATCTGATGCCGCAGGACAGGTTGGCCCTGGCTGTTCTCAAGCCCACCTCATCTCCTGCTCTGAAGGCAGTGTTCCATGTCTTCAGGAGTCTGTAGACTTCACCTGTCATCCACGGTTTCTGGTTGGCCCAGACAGTGATGTGTTTTTTTTTTAATTCAGTGATGTCATCATCTCAGTTCAGTTTAAATAGTATCTGTGCAATCATTTGCAATCAAGTCAACGATATTGTTTTAAATGAAGTGTCCCCAACTAAGCAAGCCAGAGGCGACAGTGGCAAGGAACCAAACCTCCATCGGTGACAGAATGGAGAAAAGACCTTGGGAGAGACCAGGCTCAGTCGGGGGGCCAGTTCTCATCTGACCAGACAAAACCAGCAGTTCAATGTCAGGTTGGAGCAAAGCCAGATTGGAAGAAGAGTCATCTGTTTCCTGTGGTCTTGTCCTGGTGGTCCTCTGAGACAGGGTCTTTACAGGGGATCTGTATCAGTTGGGGCTGTAGTTGTCCTGGTCTCCGCTGTCTTTCAGGGCTGTAGAGGTCCTTTCTAGGTGCTGATCCACCATCTGGTCTGGATACGTTTTGGATCCGGGTGGCTGCAGTGACCCTCTGACTTGGATGCAGACTGGATCTGGTGGCTACGGTGACCTCGGAATAAGAGATAAACTGACTAAGATTAGCATAGATGCCATTCTTCTACCGATGTAGCAAATACATCGGGTGTTATGGGAAGTGTTCCCGGTTCCGGTTTACCTGACTCATAAGTAATAATTATAATTGATAAGAATGAAATATTAAAATAAAAGGAACAGGAAAACAGACTCGGGGTTACATCATCTGAATACACCACACAATTTTTGTCTGATTGGTACATGTAAAATGTTTTTATATCTTATGTCCTACTAAGTCAACAATTCCACCCCCCCCCCACCCGTAAAGGTCAGCGCAGGGTTGATATGACATGACAATGAGGTGATACAGATAAGCTCAGTTAAAAATACAGATGCAACTGTGGTTTCTTATCCTACATCCTGTTGAAACATTACTTAATGATAAGAAAATGTACCTTTTATGTGTCAACTGAAGAATATAAATAATATAAATGAGTAATCCTTGAGTACACCAAAAGACTAATATCAAACATAAACCAAACACTACAAAAGTAATTCCATAACATATCGAATACGCAAGACACCTTTATTGCTGTTTAAACACACTTTCAGCATAAGCTCCTATGAGAGCTTATCAAAAAACGCTTGCTTTCAATTTACATATGAAGTCAACAGGCAGAAATGGCATAGTGAATACCCTGGTGCTTTGCTCCTCTGTTTGGCCTTTTTCTGATTTCCCACATACAGAGCAAAACACCTGTTTTGACACTGCAATTATTAGAAGGTAGATAGGATTATAATTAATCTCTGTGTGTCTAACATGGAAATAAACTGTTTGTTCAAAGTGCTTTATACCTGATGCCAGCAAAATGTCTATGGCCAACCTTTTCCAGTAGTGGCACATAATCTCCATGCAAGACAGCACACACATTCAGTACATATACAGGCCACTCTATTGGGTACAACTGTTCAATTGCATGGTAACACAAATTGCTAATCAGCCAATCACATGGCAGCAACTCAATAGATTTAGGAATCTAGCTGAAGTTCAAACCGAGCATCAGAATGAGGAATAAAGGGGATTTAAGTGATTTTGAACGTGGAATGGTTGTTGGTGATAGATGGGCTGGTCTGAGTATTTTTAAAAAAAAGGTGGATCTACTAGGATTTTCACGTCACAAAGCTCAAATTATCTCATACTGGTTTATTGAACATGAAAATAAGTTCACGTAACTGTAATGGCCTCCACAGTCACCAGATCACCACATCATTATGTAGCAGCTTGTTTTGTAACAGTGTGAGCCTCTTTTAAAAAGGTATTGTACTGGAAGTGAAGTTATGGTGTGTCTATGAAGCAACAAAGGGATGCTGCAAATGTATGTTTTACGGCCAATACTTGTATTTCCTAACTTCTGATATGTTTCTCAGGGTCACATAATTATGTAGCAGCTTGTTCTGTAACCGTGTGAGCCTCTTTTAAAATGATATTGTACTAGAAGTGAAGTTATGGTGTGTCTATGAAGCAGGGATGCTGCAAGTGTATGTTTTATGGCCAATACTTGTATTTCAAGACTTCTGATATGTTGAAGAGGGTCACGTAATTAGTTAGCAGCTTGTGTTGTACCCGTGTGAGCCTTCTTTGGAAAGGTATTGAACTGGAAGTGAAGTTATGGTGTGTCTTTGAAGAAACACAGGGATTCTGCAAATGTATGTTTTATGGCCAATACTTGTATTTCAAGACTTCTGATATGTTCTACAAGGTCACATAATTATTTAGCAGCTTGATTTGTAACCGTGTGAGCCTCTTTGAAAGTTAGAAGTTATGGTGTGTCTATGAAGAAACAGGTATGCTGCAAATGTATGTTTTGTGACCAATACTTGTATTTCAAGAATTTGTAACCGTCTAAGCCTCTTGTAGAAAGTTATTGAACTGGAAGGTGTCTCTCTAAAGGCACAACATGCAGGTGCATCTCAATAATTAGAATGTCGTGGAAATGTCCATTTATTTCAGTAATTCAACTCAAATTGTGAAACTTGTGTATTAATTACATTTATAAATAAAATAAAAGTAGTTTAAGTCTTTGGATCTTTTAATTGTGATGATTTGGGCTCACATTTTACAAATACCCACCAATTCACTAGCTTTACAAATTAGAATTCTTAATAGGACCAATAATAATAATAATAAATTAGTACAACAAGTATGTTCATTTACTGTACATGTACTCAATATTTGGGAGCACTGCTGAGGTGATATGGAAGCCCAGGTTTCTTTGGCAGTGGCCTTCACCTCATCTGCATTGTTTGGTCTTGTTTCATCTCAACAAATTAGAATATGGTGACATGCTAATCAGTTAATCAACTCAAAACACCTGGAAAGGTTTCCTGAGCCTTCAAAATGGTCTCTCAGTTTGGTTCACTAGGATACACAATCATTTTTGGCCCCTGCCTGCACTGCCAAAAGCACCAAAAGTTGGTTAAATGACAATGGTGTTGGTGTGCTTGACTGGCCAGCAAACTCACCAGACCTGAACCATATAGAGAATCTATGGGCTATTGTCAAGAGGAAGATGAGAAACAAGAGACCAAAAATTGCAAATGAGCTGAAGGCCACTGTCAAAGAAACCTGGGCTTCCACACCACCCCAGCAGTGCCAAAAACTGATCACCTCCATGCCCCGCCAATTGAGGCAGTAATTAAAGCAAAAGGAGACCCTACCAAGTATTTAAGTACATGTACAGTAAATGAACATACTTTCCAGAAAGCAAACAATTCACTAAAAATGTGTACTTATGAAGTATTCTAATTTGTTAAGATAGTGAATTGGTGGGTTTTTGTTAAATGTGAGCCAAAATCATCACAATTAAAAGAACCAAAGACTACTTCTGTCACGGAGACGAACCACGTGATTCCCTCTACTGGCCAGCAGAGGGCCCCATCTCCGGAATATTGACACTCACGCACTCCCTCACAACTACACTTCCCATCTACCCCGTGCATTGGACTCTGATCACCACTCAGGTGCAGCTCATGAGTACTGCTATTTAAGCTGCACAACCACATCAGTCTAACGCGAAGTCTTGTTTTGCTCCGGCTGACATTTCCAAGCGTTATTTCCCGTGTTTTGATTTCCCGTTTACCAGTTCTGTTTGTTTGCCGTTTCTTGAAACTTTGCCGCCTGCCTCTTGACCTTGGATTGTTTATTGGACTCTGAACATTGCCTGTGATCCCGATCTATTGCCTGTGTTTGACGACGATTCTCTCTACTGTTGTGTTTGCTGGTCCTGACCCCTGCCTGTACGACCACGAGTTGTTTATTAAAGCTTGCAAAATGGATTCCCCGTCTGGTAATGACTCATTACAGAAGACTTCGCCACAACCGAATCCAGCGGCTTACGATCATCTGTGTGCTACAATGGCAGCCCAGGCAAGTCAAATTGCTGCTAATCAGCATCAACTGAATCGTTTGTCTTCGATCACAGAGGAACTGGTAAAGGCTGTTCAAAGCCTCCACAGCACTGCCGTAACGTCACCACCACCGGCAGCTGCCGCCATTACCCACGCGGCAGGAACGCCAACACAAGTTAATCCACGACTGGCTTACCCGGAGAAATTTGACGGGGATTCTACCAAGTGTAAGGGCTTCCTACTGCAATGCTCGCTGTTCGTCGAGCAACAACCCACCCTTTACACTACTGATGCTGGTAAGATCGCCTTAGTCTGCTCACTACTAACGGGAAGAGCTTTGGAATGGATAACGGCTGTATGGCGCGAGGACGGAACAGCGTTCACCACTTTCACTGACTTTCTGGTGCGATTCCGTGAGGTGTTTGATCACCCCAGAGAGGGGAAAGGAGCGGGTGAGCGTCTGCTTGAGTTGTCGCAGGGGAAATTAACAGCAGCGGAATATGCCATGAACTTTCGTACACTGGCTGCTCAAACGTCATGGGTGAGTGACACGCTGAAAGTATTGTTTCGCAAGGGGCTTAATCACAAGCTGCAAACCGAACTCGCTTGCCGTGATGAGGGGAGAACCTTGAATGATTTCATTTCGCTCACTATCACCATTGACAACCTACAACGATCTCGCCGTGTCAGTGCTCAGCGCCTATTCCCCGTTACGACAACACGATCCGCAGAAACTACTGAACCCATGCAGATCAACTCCTATCATCTGACAGCTGAGGAACGCTATCGCCGCATATCTAACCGAATCTGTCTCTACTGTGGCGCTCCGGGGCATCAACGAATTACTTGCCCATCACGTCGCTCTTCTTGTACTTCTAAATCGGTGAGTGCCTCTTTGAATTCAGTCAGTTCCCTAAACTGTGTCTCAGTCCCTCTTGTAATCAAGACTAACAACGATCGTGTGGCTACCACTGCTCTACTTGACTCAGGAGCAGCTGGGAATTTCATCTCTGAAGAATTTGCCAAAAAGAATAAAATTTCTCTAATTTCATGTGCAAATCCTTTGTCTGTAGCCACAATAGATGGACGCCCTTTGGGGTCTGGACTGATTACACACCTCTCTCAAGAACTGCTAATGTTCACCGGTCTGCTACATCAAGAAACCATACAATTCTACGTGCTCCCTGTATCTAACACTCCTGTTATTTTGGGCTTGCCCTGGCTCAGACTGCATGACCCTCAGGTATCGTGGAAAGAGGGACAAATTCTCAGATGGAGTACCCAGTGTCATAAATCATGCCTTCCGACCATCTCTCCCATGCCTGTGCAAGTCGTCACGTTGGACTCGGAGTCCACCAGCATTCCCAGTCTACCCAAGGAGTATCACGATCTCGCCATCGCCTTCAGCAAGGTACAAGCTAACACTTTACCACCACACCGCAGTCATGATTGTGCCATTGATCTAATTCCAGGTTCCTCACCACCCCGGGGTCGAGTATTTCCATTATCTTTACCCGAGTCAGAGGCTATGGCAAAGTACATCGAGGAGGAGTTGGAGAAGGGGTTCATACGTCCGTCCACTTCTCCTGCTTCAGCGGGCTTCTTCTTTGTCCGTAAGAAAGATGGAGGTTTGCACCCTTGCATCGATTATCGTGGACTCAACGAGATAACAGTAAAGTTTCGCTATCCACTTCCACTGGTGCCCTCTGCATTAGAACAGCTACGAACTGCACAGTACTACACCAAATTGGATTTGCGCTGCGCATACAACCTCATCCGCATTAGGCAGGGGGACGAGTGGAAAACAGCTTTCTCAACCACCAATGGGCACTACGAATACCGGGTTATGCCGTTCGGACTGGTCAATAGTCCTTCGGTTTTTCAATCATTTGTCAATGATATCTTCAGAGACATGTTAAACAGGACTGTTATAGTATACATTGACAATATCTTGATCTATTCAGATACCCTGGAGGAACATATCCAACATGTGAGGGCCGTGCTGCAGCGTCTCATTGAGCACCAACTCTATGCCAAGGCGGAGAAGTGTGAATTCCATACCACCTCTACCACCTTCCTGGGGTACGTCATCAGTCCAGAGGGGGTCGCCATGGATGAGAGCAAAGTCAACGCCGTTCTCAAATGGTCCGAACCCAAAACACTAAAGGAACTTCAACGCTTTCTGGGGTTTGCTAATTTCTACCGTCGTTTCATCAGAAACTTCAGCTCCGTGGTCAGCCCTCTCACGTCAATGGTCAAAAAGGGAACCCATCGGCTACACTGGTCAGAGGCTGCTCTCCAAGCATTCCAAGAACTAAAAGGACGGTTTGTGACTGCACCCATACTCCACCATCCTGACCCATCTCTTCCGTTTCTCGTCGAAGTGGACGCCTCCAACACTGGTATCGGGGCTATTCTTTCGTAACGCCAGAATTCTACCGCCAAACTCCACCCATGTGCCTTTTACTCCCGCAAACTCAATGCTGCTGAACGTAACTACGACGTAGGGGATCGTGAACTCCTCGCCATGAAGGCGGCCTTCGAGGAGTGGAGACACTGGCTGGAAGGGGCCAACTTTCCTTTCACTGTACTAACCGATCATAAGAACCTGGAGTATTTGCGCTCAGCCAAGCGCCTCAATCCACGGCAGGCAAGATGGTCATTGTTTTTCTCCCGATTCGACTTTTCAGTTACCTACCGTCCGGGCTCCAAGAACACAAAGGCAGATGCGCTATCCCGTATTCACGAAGAGGAACAGATCTCATCCAAACCTGAATCCATACTCCCTTTCAAGTTAATCATTGCACCTGTACAATGGGACATCATGACGCTTATCCAGCAACAAAACTCTCAACAGGCACCTCCAACAACTTGCCCTCCTGATAAGGTTTACGTACCACCCACTCTACGCGATCAAATACTCAACCACACTGCCCGCATCCGGCCATCCAGGTATCACGGCTACCATTCATCTGCTTCAGAACCGGTTCTGGTGGGAATCATTACCCAAAGACACCACTGCCTTCATCCAACAATGCCAAACCTGTAATGCGCACAAGACTCCACGCCAATTGCCAGCCGGATTACTCCAACCACTCCCTATCCCACAACGACCTTGGTCCCACATTGCAATAGACTTTATCACTGATCTACCTGTCTCTCAAGGTAACACTGTCGTTCTTACTGTTATTGATCGATTCTCCAAAGCCTGCCGCCTTATTCCCCTGCCCAAACTGCCTACTGCCCTGCAAACTGCCAAACTACTCTGTAACTGGGTCTTCCGTCTCTACGGACTACCTGAGGATATCGTCTCCGATAGGGGTCCTCAGTTCATATCTCGTCTCTGGAAAGCCTTCTTCCGAGCCCTCAATGTAAACGTGAGCCTGACCTCCGGTTACCACCCTCAATCCAACGGTCAGGTCGAAAGACTCAATCAGGAACTCGGTTCTTGAGATCATACTGTAGTTCCAACCAAGAGGATTGGGCCCGGTACCTCCTTTGGGCTGAGTACGCACAGAACTCCCTGGTCAAGCCAACTACTGGTATCACTCCCTTCAAATGCATCCTAGGCTATCAGCCTCCCATGTTTCCCTGGTCCGGGGAACCCACCGACGTACCCGCCGTCACGGACTGGTTGCAACGCAGTGAGGAGACTTGGAACCAAGCTCATGTACATCCGCCATCCGTACATCCGGTGAGCTATCCGCCACCAAAAGGAACATGCTGACCACCGTCGGCGTCCTGGGTCTGTATACCAACCAGGACAATGGGTGTGGCTCTCTACCCGAGATCTTCGTCTTCGACTACCCTGCAAGTAGTTGAGTCCAAGGTACGTGGGTCCATTCAAAATTACTCATCAGATCACTCCTGTTTCATTCCGTCTTGCATTACCTGACACCTATCGCATTTCTCCCACGTTTCATGTATCTCTGCTCAAGCCCGCTGTTGCCCCTGGAGAGGAGGGAGAGGGGAGGTCCCGTGAGCAGAGTCCCCAGCCCGTCCAGATTGAGACTGAGGAAACTTACCAGGTGCGAGAACTTCTTAACTCCAGACGTCGTGGACGCATCCTGCAGTATCTGGTCGACTGGGAGGGGTACGGTCCGGAGGAACAATCCTGGGTCAATGCTGACGACATACTAGACCCCAACCTCATCACTGAGTTTCATCGATTACATCCGGAGAGACCGGCCCCTCGACCACGCGGCAGACCCCGACGTCGTCTACCATCTCGCGCCAGGAGTCGCTCGCAAGGAGGGGGCTCTGTCACGGAGACGAACCCCGTGATTCCCTCTACTGGCCAGCAGAGGGCCCCATCTCCGGAATATTGACACTCACGCACTCCCTCACAACTACACTTCCCATCTACCCCGTGCATTGGACTCTGATCACCACTCAGGTGCAGCTCATGAGTACTGCTATTTAAGCTGCACAATCACATCAGTCTAACGCGAAGTCTTGTTTTGCTCCGGCTGACATTTTCAAGCGTTATTTCCCGTGTTTTGATTTCCCGTTTACCAGTTCTGTTTGTTTGCCGTTTCTTGAACCTTTGCCGCCTGCCTCTTGACCTTGGATTGTTTATTGGACTCTGAACATTGCCTGTGATCCCGATCTATTGCCTGTGTTCGACGACGATTCTGATTATCTCTACTGTTGTGTTTGCTGGTCCTGACCCCTGCCTGTACGACCACGAGTTGTTTATTAAAGCTTGCAAAATGGATTCCCCGTCTGGTAATGACTCATTACAACTTCAGTCTGTCTGCATTGAATTTATTTAATACACTAGTTTCACAATTTGAGTTGAATTACTGAAACAAATGAACTTTTCCACGAAATTCTAATGTATTGTGATGGACCTGTATAATACAGAAATGCTGTAAATGTATCTTTTAGAGAAAAAACTTTTCCTTTCAAGACTTCTGATATGTTATAGAGGGTCAGATAATTATTTAGCTACTTGTTTTGTAACAGTGTGAGCCTCTTTAAAAAAGTTATTGAACTGAAGGGGGTGTCTCTATGAAGAAAAACATACAGTATAATACAGGGACGCTGCAAATGTATCTTTTAGAGCAAATAATTGTACTTTCAGTACTCATGATATGACGAAGAGGGTCAGATAATTATTTAGCAGCTTGTTTTGTTTTGAGACTCCTTTAAAAAGTTATTGAACTGAAGGTGTGTAAATAGAGAAACTGAATACAGTGATGGTACTGTACTTTTTGAACATCTATATTAAATACTTGTACATTAAAGACTTAATGTATGTAATTGAGAGTCAAATAAATATTTTGCAACTTAGCACTAGGTTCCTTCTTTCAAAAGCTGTTGAAGTGGATTGTGGAAAAGTCATTGTGGAAACCCATAAAAACAGTGATGGTACAAATTAAATATATATGTGAAGCACAAATTCTTATAAACCATCTTGAGGAAAGTTTTGCCATACTTTTAGAAATGTTCATCCAAAATCAACATCGTGTTTGCTGTCATGATTTCTGAGTACTTGTCAATAATCTGACGGATTCAGTACCATGCAAAGTGACATTTCTGCAGGAATGTAAACATCAATCAATGCACATGAATTGTGAGTTTAATGTTAAACAAAGATGTCATAAAACAGAAAAACATAAAAGAGTTCAGCCTTTTTGCATTTTCATTCAACACCTGGAGAACACTGTTACACTGTTAAGTCTTTATCATACTTAAAATCAGAAAAACAGAGGTGAATAAAACAGCAAGAGATGGGCTTTAGTATGTTCTGTAGTGTCCAGACTAGATGTTCCAACTTGCTTCAGAGAAGTTGACCCATGCTTTCAAAACCTATTGATATAAATCATATCATTGTTAAAACCAAAAAATCAACACAGTTCTTATTCATTTGCAGGCAAATAAATAAAAACAGATGTGTTTTTATTTATTTTTAATAGAAACGCGTAATTTGTAGATAGTCCCTCAGATAGGCGATGACGTCACGACACTCCATAGAGGTAAGCGTGTTCATCAGCGTCTTTAAAACGTCGAGTTCGACATAAAAATGTGTTCTGATATGTACTCATCATGGTCAGTAATGATACTTGACCGAAAGTGTCTTTTTCAAGTGCATATTAACAAAGTTATTGAACGCGGAAGTCCGAATGTCTGAATATAAAACCAACTTTACCCAAGTGTCACCGTCACCCAGTTGCTCTGCTGCAGGGGCTCTGCTGGAACCGGACAATGTACAGGAGTCCCTGAGCTAGACGCATCCAAAGCCGTATCTAGAGCCCTAACATTCTTACTGTCCTCAATTAAAGTTTGGATGCGTGTCTCTAATTCTGAAATCTTCTCTGTCAGCCTAACTATGTCCCTGCATTTATCAAATGTGAATCCCTCATCAGCGACAGAGATAGATAAACTGTACATGTGGCAAGAGGTGCAAATAACGATAGTAGGCGAAGCCATTACTCACCGTGCTTGATGAAATATTCTTACAGCGGTTGTTTGATGAACTTGTGAAAAACTGGAGCGAAAGAGAGGAGAGGAAAAAAGAAAACGCTAATGACAACATGCCCGTAGGCAGGGGGGGTTCGGGTGGTTCGAACGAACCCCCCCCCTCACTGCCAAAGGTCCAGAATTTCAGTCGTTTTTTTTTTTTTCATGTGATTATTGTCATCATTGTTTTAATCAATGCTTATGACATATATGGTTACTGTTTCAAATAAATATGATTATTGTAGCTGGATGTACGTGTACATGTGTGTGCCGCGCGTGCAGTTCAGAGAGAGTTCGAGAGTTCTTCTCGCAATACACTTTTCAAAGCAACGGTGAAGAAGCATCGCCTCTGAATGATGGGGTGGGGGTATTTTTATTAAAAGGTTTTATATATTTTATCCACTCAATAGTCTACAATATAATAGCCATATAAACGTAGCGTAATTATAATAATAAAACATAGTGGGAAATTCAGTGATATTGGCTGTGCAATATCGACTTTTGTGATTGGACAAGACCGACAGACTGGAGCCAATGGAAATGCTTCTCCTTCCGTGCGCATCTTATTCCTCTGAGAACTTGAAAGCAGACCGCTTGAGGTAAATTATCTGGAAAACTCTCACGCATTCACCGTGAGACACACGCAATTGACACTTTCCACATGTTCTTACGTCACACATCCATTTTCTCACGCACAGTAAAATCGCAAAGCAAAGAGGACACAGAGACCGACAGACAAGACAGAGCAGGATACTTAAAAATAATATCAGCTCTCAGATTCTGTCAATTTTATTACAAAATTCAAGCAATAAGTTTTGGCGATTGTAAATGTGACGTGACAGATCCCTATAGTGGCACGTGAACTGATCATCTTTAGCTAATAGTACATAAACAGGAATGAACAATGTTGAAAGATACATTACTTACCGAAATGTATAATCCTCCTCATATCGATCAATCAGTTTTATCAATGCGCAAAGAGGTCAATAAAACTGCTGGAGAACAATTATGTCACATAACATTTACCTCAGGAAAGCCATTTAATTACCATATATGTAGCACGTTAGTTGGCTAGAAAAAGAGAGTTATAGAGAATATTTAGCTAATTATCTGTAGGCCTACTATATTACATATTTATTATATTTTTACTTATATCATTAAATACAGTTGTTGTTATAATAATAAAATGCAATATATTTCATTTGAGTTATATGTAACCTAAAAATTACTACCAGCTGATAGGACTGATTAGGTGAGTTTATTTTTGTCTTGAGAAAAATGAATGCCTATATCTTGTGTAGCCTACCTAATATTTATCCAAATGAGTCAATATAGATTCAAATCACAAGCACTGAACTGAAATCATAAAATTTGTCAAGCACAAAAAACGTGGCTAACCAGAAATTGTACCATGTAAACAATATAACAATTAAACATGTTGTTACTAAACCTAATACAATTCTGCTTAGTTACTAAAATGTTTTTTTTACACCAATCTATCTGAAGTTGGATGTACATACATCTAATGAATGAAATTGGAGTGTTTAATCAATGACAAAGCTTCAAAAAAGGTGTTTTGACTGTTTTTATGTCAGGCGATACAACCAAATAGTGAGTATGGGGTGAAAAGAGCAGGAGAGACAGAAGAGAAAGCAGGCAGCAGCGTCATTGTCGCAGAATATTGAACATATGTTCAAAAAAACTGGCAAACAGGGTAAGGTTGTTATATTTACTACATAACCTGTTATATTTGAAAGCTAACAGTCGTCAACCCCACTGGAGCAGAAGGTAGCTGAGGTTATGAAAACAGTTGGATTCACTTTATACTACATCACTGACCAATGCATATACTGTATATTTACAGATGATTCACAACAGCTCAGGGAAGGTCTAGGAGAAATGCGACAGCTCAGGGAAGGTCTAGGTGAAATGCAACAGCTCAGGGAAGGTCAAGGTGAAATGCGACAGCTCAGCGAAGGTCAAGGTGAAATGCGACAGCTCAGCGAAGGTCAAGGTGAAATGCGACAGCTCAGGGAAGGTCTAGGTGAAATGCGACAGCTCAGGGAAGGTCTAGGTGAAATGCGACAGCTCAGCGAAGGTCAAGGTGAAATGCCACAGCTCAGCGAAGGTCAAGGTGAAATGCCACAGCTCAGCGAAGGTCAAGGTGAAATGCGACCGCTCAGGGAAGGTCAAGAGGACCCACACCCTGTCATGGAAGGTCAGGAGATATTTAATGATATTGGATTTTTCATTCAGGCCACAAAATCGGTTGAAGAAATCTTAGAGAGTGTGCGTAAGATGTCTGATGGCCAGAAATACCATTTACTCAGGAACCACAGCAAGCCTTCTAAAAACTTCATTTTTCCAACACAATTCCTTGCTGGCTGCAATAGGGCATTCAAACTCGGGTGGTTGGAGGAATATGGCTGGTGGTTGGTGTATAGTTCCAACCTTGATGGTCTCTTCTGTGTGTGCTGTGCCCTGTTTGTCAATGCCAAAGAGAGAAAACAAATGGGAGTGTTAGTAAATGCCCCATTCACAAAATGGCACAAGAAAAGCATGGTAATAGGCAGCCATTCAACAAAAGCATATCACTTGGCTGCAGTTGAAAATGCTCAGTTGTTTCTCCAGTCAGTTGAAAAACCTCAGACCCAAATCTCTGTCCTTATGGACAGTAAGAAGAAAGCCAATATCAAAGAAAACAGGCACATTCTCAAGTCTGTAGCAGAGAGTGTACTATACTGTGGTCGCCAGTGCATTGCACTTAGAGGTACATCTGAGAAGCAGAATTCTACTGGCAATCCTGGAAACTTTTTGGCCCTGATGAAACTACTTGCAAACCATGATGAGAAGCTGAAGCAGCACATGGAATGGCCAAAGCTCAGAAATGCCACCTACCTCTCGCCCCAAACCCAAAATCAGATGATTGACGTGATAGGAAAGCGAATAATTCAAGCCCAGATTTGCGCTCTGCCACGAATCACAGGCAGCCACATTGCAACCGCAATTAAGGATGTGCTGAGTCACCTCAACATAGAGATTGGTGATTGCAGAGGCCAGGGGTATGATGGTGCCAGCAACATGAGCAGTGAAAATGTTGGTGTCCAGGCTCTGATCAAGAAGGACGCACCTAAAGCAGTGTACATGCACTGTAATGGGCATTGCCTGAACCTTGTCATTGCACGCTCCTGTGCTCTTCCAGTTGTGCGCAACATGATTGACAAGATGAAGTCTACCATCATATTCTTCACCTACAGCCCAAAGAGGGAACACCTACTCATGGAGGTTGTACATAAGGATGCACACTCTATGGGACAGAGGAAACCACTGACTGACAAATGTCACACAAGATGGGCAGAAAGACATGACGCATACAGCCACTTTTATAGTGCCTTCGTCTTTATTGTGAAGGCTCTAGAAGTCATAGCACTTGGTCTCCATACAGAAGATTACAGCCAAGATGTCACCACTGGATGGCAGGGCAAGTACAAAGCAGAGGCCTATAGTCTCTTGTCTGAGCTCCAAAACTTTGGTTTCATCCTGACCTTCCTCACCGTCTATCAAGTTTTGTCCCACCTTACAGGCATCACAGTGAAGCTGCAAAAAACCTCAGTTGACATCGTGGAGGCATTTAGCATGGTAGATGAGGTCAAGAATATCTACAAGGAGCTACGTGAGACATTTGAGGATGACTTCAACCAGATCTACAAGCAAGCCATGAGGATGGCTGCTCAGGTCGATGTTCAGCCTACCAGTCAACCACGTGTTGCTGGAAGGCAGACACACAGAGAAAATGTACCTGCTGAAACTGTGAAGGACTACTATCGTCGCAACATGGCTATACCTTTCCTAGACCATGTCATCTTGGAGTTTGAATCCAGATTCAGTCCTCTATCTGTAACCGCATCAAGACTCCTGGGTCTAATTCCGTCTATACAGTGCAACTCAGGTGTGACAGTGGACATTTCTGAAGTAGTCCAACTTTACCAAGATGACTTACCTTCACCAGAGCTGATTGACCAGGAACTGAAACGCTGGACACTGAAGTGGCAAAACAAGCCATCAGAACAAAGGCCAACTTCATGTGCTGAGGCAATCAAACAATGTGATGCTCTGATCTACCCAAACATCTTCAAGCTTCTCAAAATAGCTTGTACTCTGCCAGTCACCTCATGTGAATGTGAACAGTCGGCCAGCACTCTCCGGAGACTGAACACATTCATGCGTAGCAGCATGGGAGAGGACCGCTTGTCATCCCTGGCCCTCATCCATACACACTATGACATGGCAGTCAACCTGGATGAAGCTGTGAACATATTCTCCAAATTGCACCCAAGAAGATTGGAACTGACCAGTGTACTAAATCCATAAGTGTCAAGACAAATACAGCAACAAGCAAATAGGCATTGACAGAGAGTCAAGAAATGATGATGAGAAAAATTATTATTAATATTTCAGTAAAGTTCATTAAATCTATTCTGTTGTTAGTGTGGTCTTTAAACTTATGAACAGTGTATGGACTGACAAAGGTGTTACATGAGGAAGCAATTTGACAACAATGCAGTAAATATTTTAGGTGTATCAAAGGTGTATCTCGTTAAGATACCAGCAGATAAACTAATCCAGCAAAAATTAGTGCATAAAACGTCACCAAAATGAAGTATTTGAACCTCATAATTAAATACAAAAGGTGGAGAAAAACTGCAAAAAGGTCCACTTTTTGGAAAAAAAGAACCCCCCCTTTCAATAGGCTGGCTATGAACCTGGAAAAGCTAACGGGTGCTAACGCTTTGCAGGTGTACTGCAGTCATGGAAGAGTGAACGATCAAAGTTAATTTGATAAGATTGATCGATAATATCAGAAATATGGTGTGAATTAAGTTATATTTTACAACTTAAAAAACAAACAAACAGACAGTGATAGTAAGAAAGATTATAGAGAAAAAATATAAAATAAAAACAGCTACACGGAGCTATGATTAGCTACAGAAGGCCAACAGGAAGTAGAGAAAACACTGTCCAAGAGCGACACCAACAGGCTTAGTGTGGTAAGACCCTCGCTCTCTCTCTGTGCATGTGTGAGAAACAGCACTATCAGCGTCCTTCACACAGAGTTTACGGAGTGTCAAATACAGGTGCACTGTGCATCCATTAGTATGAGTGAAAAAGTACAGATCGCTCTACGTTCCAAGATACAAAGATAAGGAGGCATATGTCAGTTGGGCTATACCTTCAGCCTTCATAAGGAGAACTCTCCCCTTTAAGGAGAGATCTCTTTGAAGCAAGAAGTTTAATTTTCTTTTAGTTTTATCAATTATGGGTTTTTTAACAATAATGATTCCTAAGTATGTAACACTACAGAAATGTTACAAATATCTAATAAAACACAGTCTTTAATAGCCATTAGTTCACACATATATTGAGAGTACTTTGGCAACTAAAATAATAATAATAATAATAATATCATCAGCTAACTGACTTATAATAATTTCTCTGTTTGCAGCTTTACGAAAATCTAAAAATAAAATAAAACAATATTCATCAATTAAATATGAATAATCTAATACATCTAAAACCAACCTTATATTATTCAAAATGTCTGTTTTCCATAAAGCCTGACTGAGTTTCCTGTATAATATATTCTTATACATTCTTAATTCTTTTAGCAAATATAGAGGCAATTAATTTATAATCATTATTTTTTTTTAAACGAATTGGAAACAAAGCTTCTTTGAAAATGCTGGATTCAATATATCATGCACCACTAAGATTTTTGACTAATTCCAATTTTCGTACTCATCATTGCAACTTGTATGAGAGTGTTGATTGGCCATCTTTGCACAATCGCAGGCTGGAACACTGGTATATTTTTCTTTTTAAGGCCATACTTGGTAACTGCCTCCTTATGTTCTCTTCTGACTCCAAAAGTCACTACCAGGAAGTGTTATCTTAGATCATATGGCCAAATCATGTATGATATCCCACAAACGCGAACTGTCTTAGGTGAAAGTGCTTTTAAAGTTTTTGCACCTTTTTCTTGGTATAAATTGCAGAATAAGCTAAAATTTGACTATTTACCGACAATGACACAATTTAAAATGAGGATAAAGAACTATTTGAGTACTAAATGCACATGTGCTGTTACTGAGTGCTGCTGGTGAATATGTTGAGATGATGTTTAAATTGCCAAAATGTATTTTTCTGTTAATTGTTTTTATATGTATTTTTAAAATGGAACTATTATTCTGCCGTCTTGGCCAGGATTCCCTTGAAAAAGAGATTCTGAATCTCAATGGGATTATTTCCTGGTAAAATAAAGGTAAATAACAACCCCAGAGTCATGGTAGATCGAAGAAAAGGGGCTAGCTACATGCTCATCAAATAACTTAAAATTCTGAGGTTAGACTGTCAGTTCCGGAAGATTTAATATTTTTTAAGTTATGAATTTAAGTGTTTATTTATTCTAAACTAATAGGTTCATCACACAAATCTAAATAATTATTATTATTTTATCTCTCCCACTGAATTAAAAAAATCATTTGAGGCTTTAGCATCATATGATGATAGTTTATGGTAAAAAGTGGAGCAAACCTCTGAAATCTCTTCAGGGTTTTATGATATTCAATCCTTAATTTTTAACTGATGAATAGTATATATATATATATATATATATATATATATATATATATATATATATATATATATATATATATATATATATATATATATATATTGTCACAGTGTCTGGGTTGTATTCCCTGGGAATCCACTAGGTGTCCTCCTTCCCCACGGTGTCTGTCACTTTAGGAATCACATTCTTCACGTCCTCTGCTTAATTATTGCACCCAGCTGTCACTAGTTACCAACCATCACACTCTATCAATTTCCCATTAGCGTTTGTCTCTCCTGGTGTATTTAACCCGGTCTGTCTGACTATGTGTCACGGAGTCCTTGTGAATTCATGTCCGTCAATCAGTCTTGCCCTTGCCCTGTGTTCATGTTTGTTTATGTGTTGGATGGATGTTTTGGTATTGACCCCTACCTGGACTGCTTAAGCTTTTTGGATTACCCCTTAAATAAAGACTTCCTCGCAATTGGTTCTCTCTCCGTGTTTCTTTTCATCACCGGTCGTGACATATATATATATATATATATATATATATATATATATATATATATATATATATATATATATATATATATATAATAAGTCTTAATAAGTAGGAGGTATTGCCTTCCTTTTTTCCGTTTTTCAGTAAAGAATTATTAAGTTTCATATTGAACATATTGAGAAAAATGTATTTGTAGTCAGTAAGAGGGGTTGGAAATGCGTCACCCAAAATATTATTGATTGCCTGAAGAAATCATTATTACACCAAGTATATGTTTTTTTATTTATATATTTTTGCCTCCAGATGTCTATTAAGTCACATTTCTCCATAAAGGTTTTTAATAGCAAATTACAAGGAGCTTTCTTTGGTGGCATACGATCTAGCATATTATCTGGAGCAATGTTAAAGTCCCTTCCCATACAAATTATACCAGATTTGTTTAGCCTAAAGAAAATTTTGTTTTCAATCACTTCAAACAGAGTAGTTTTCATTTGAAGAATTGTAACAATAAATGTTAATTAAAAAAAAAGAAAAGAAAAGAAAATATTATTAGTGTAAATAACCAAAATAAATTAAAGCTGCAAGCAGTGATGAACGGGCCCTCACACCCGGGCTCACCGCCAGCGAGTGGATTTAGTAAAAAGCTGAACAGTGAGAAATATGCATTTCAAGTCATAAACATAATTGGAATATGTCATTTATATGTCTTATCTTCATGTTGCCAGCAGGTGGCGCTATCATTATACTGGAATATTGGCCTTCAGAAGTGTTCATGCCAGGACTCTTATCAATCCTGTGAAGTTTGGGGAAGATTGAACATTTTATGCCTGAGTTACAACAGCTTATCTTCCTATGGCGAGACATCAAGTTTTGTCACAGCGCCATGGACACGCCCTTAAACAAAAACTCAAGATCTCCACAAATTAACATTGCAAAGGCCTTTAGATTAGACTGACCAAAATAAAAAGTTGATGTCATTAAATTTCTTGGGAGTAGTTTTTACAGCTTAAAACATGTAATTTCATGTTGCCAGCAGGTGGCGCTGTGACTATAACTGAATATGGGCATGTAGATCTGTTCAGGACAGAAGTCTTATCTAACATGTGAAGTCTGGGGCAGATTGGGCATTGTATGTCTTGAGTTACAGCAACTTCCTTTTCTCATGGCGAAACATCAACATTTGTCAGACTGCCATGGACACGCCCTTTAACAAAACCTCAAGATCTTCGCAATTTAACATCGTAAAGACCTTTAGATTACACTGACCAAGTTTGGTGTTGATCTGAATAAATCTCTAGGAGGAGTTTGTTAAAATACAACGCATGGAAATAAATAAAAAAAAAAGACACAAAATTTGCTCATAATATAAAAAAAAACCCGACTTCCTGTTGGGTTTAGAATTTTGCTATCGGTTATCGGCCCTAATAAATGCCCATGGGGGTCACAATAATGATGTAAAACATCACCAGCAAACGTACTATTTCTTGTTAAAACACCTGCCAAATGTTCAGTTCCATGAGAAAACCATGCATCACCTCTCCATTTTGAATTCCAGAAGTTAGTCATTTGCAGTTTAATGAGAATCTTGAAAGAAACAAAAATCGGTATTGTATTTCTTCCCCAAAAGAAAAATAGATTTAAGCTTCACAGAATCTTTCAAATCCCTGGCATTTAGAGAGATAAAAGAAAAAGAAATTATGAACAAGTTAATGAACAAAAAAAGTTACAGTAAAGGCTGATTTATAAAGTACTTCTGTGTTGGACCTACGCCGTAGGCTATGCGTCAGTTTTAATTTATACTTTTGCAGACGTGCAGTGCACATGCAAACTGCTAGTCTGCAGTGTCCACTGGCATGTTGCTGGTGTAACCTGCAGTACCACGACAAAGCCGAAAAAGAAGCGACTCTGCCGAGAAGCATTATAGCCATGACAGTGGCAAACAAATATCAAATTAAATTATTATTTAAAACTATAAAAGGAGACAAAATGGGAACAGGAAATGATGGAGTTCTTTCAATCTCCACAAGGACTTGTACCATGGCAGATCAACACTGTTGGTCGTGCACAACTAGTGATGTATAATGCTATGTAGTATAATAAATGATAAGACACTTTTTCTTTGCTTTGTTTTATTTTATATAAGAAGGTGTAACATTAAAATATATGAAAGTGCACAAAAACACACACAAAACTCAAGTACATATGGAGGAAGGGATTCTATCAGACCAATCACAGCACTTGCGGTCTGTGTAGAATTGATGCGCTGTTAGATTTTTGGAGAGGTGCACATCAGGCCTCAGCTTAAGGGAGTGTGTCTATGTGTAGGCTATGGCGTAGATCAGACGCTTAAGTATAAATCAGCCTTAAGTGCAAAAAGAGCACAAGTAGTGAGAATAAACCTGAGAAACGTAGCTTACCTGATAATACTGAAAGAAAATCCTGCTGTCAAGGCATGACAACTGGTTGCTGAAAGAAAGTACATTAACAAAAACATGAGCTGTAAAGGCTGATTTATACTTATGTGTCAGACCCACGCCAGGCCGATGCATAGACACTCTCTCTTACTCCGTAGCCTAATCTGCACCTCTCCAGAAATTGAATAGCGCGTCAATTCTACACATGCCGCAAGCGCTGTTACTCGGTTAGCATTAATGTCTACCATCAAATTAAACTAGAGAAATGGCTACTTAAGAAAGATATTATTTATTTTTATCTACATTACAACAAATGCTAGGAAAAAATATCTTGAAAATCACTTTTTGGTGATGTAATTCACAATCTTGCTCACAGACACATGGCACTTCACATGTCATCTCAAAATGGAGATTGGAGTGTATGATATGGATGATTTCACCATAGGTTGTTTCTTACAACTAACCCCATGTCACAACACTCCCTGGTCTCCCATATATATTCAAAATTTGGGATCAGAACTATTTTTACAGAGGTTTACAGTATGCTCACCAAGGCTGCATTTATTTGATCAAAAATACAGAAAAAAAAATATATATATTGTGAAATATAATTATGATTTTTTTTCTAAATTCAACATCTAATAAATTCAAATCTAATTTATTCTTGTGATGCAAAGCTGAATTTTCAGCATCATTAGTCCATTCTTTAGTGTCACATGATCCTTCAAAAATAATTCTAATATGCTGATTTATTGTAAGTGCTGGTAATTGTTGTGTTGCTTGATATTTTTTGGAACCTGTGATACTTTTTTCAGAATTCTTCGATGAATAAAAAAAGAGCATTTATTTCAAATAGAAATCCTTTTAAAAAAATCACTACAGTTAAATATTTTGACGTGTTTTTTTTTATTTTTTTTTAAATAACTTAAAACTTTTGTTCAGCATGGATCTGTTGAAGTGTTAAGAAGTGATAACAAAGATTTATATTTTTTAGAAAAAATGTATATATATATATATATATATATATATATATATATATATATATATATTATTCTGTTCTCTTTAAACTTTTTATTCATCTAAGAATCCTGAAAAAAGTATCGCAGTTTCCCCAAAAAACATTTGGCAGCACACTGTTGCCAACATTGATAATTCTAATAAAAAAATCTGCATGTTATAATGATTTCTTAAAGTCCCCATGAAATAAAAAAAAAAAAAAAAATAGTTTTTCGGGGTGTTAACATCAGTATGTTAGTCTTAAGGTTATCTATAAGGCAGTGTGCTCCAAAACAATGACAAAATTCACATTTAGAATATATAAGCATTTAAAGGTTGCAGTTCATCTTTCCCACCAAAATGGCTAAACTATTTTTTTGTCTCTCTTTTTTGATCTTCTCACCAATCAAATGTTCTCTAGAACCCAAAGTGCCTGCCTCCTGCACTTTAAATACAGAATCTGAAGTGCCGGCTGAGAGCAGTCACTTGTTCACAGTGTAGTATTTCCTGTACAGTGAATGGCTCGTAGAGCACAATGTAGCTGATAGGGAATGATTCAGACAGTGTAAAACTGCTTTGAGTAGGAGCAAATGAGGTCTGGTTTCATGATGTTTCACACAAACCACAGCAGCGCACACAGTCTGATTCGGACTTTGGCTCCGGTCTAGACACACGATCACACGGAGTGGATCATATGCGCGAGTTGGCATTTATTAAAAACTTTTACAACTACACAGCCTCAGCATGATTAAGACGACTATTTTGTTTTTCTAAAAGCTTCATATTGAATCTAGGGGGAAATCTTTTAGACTGTGGCTGTCAAATGTGGCTTTACCGACCGAGCTCAATGGCTCTGGCCTGAGCAGATATAAACAAAACAATATTGGCTATTTTTAAAAGGGGGTGGGGCTGCTTGATATGTCCAACCCTCTCTTCCTGTTTCAGTTGAAATTGTCACCACATAGAATAATGTTATGCATATAACTATTGTTCCCAGAAGGAGGAAACCAGGTACAACACGTGTAGCATATCAGACCCGAACCAGACAAATTAAAGAGTCAATTAGGATCGTGGTTGAAACATGAGCCGAATTCCTCAGAAAGGCAACAGGATGTTGTAAATCATTCCTAGTGCCACAAGTCAGAAGCAAGATAACCAACCAACCAACTCTTTCACGGAACAGCTTTCAACATTAACACCATTAGAACAATTATTGACAATTTCAATTCGGAGAAGAGATTGTCAAATTTGGGGCAAGTAATCCAGATTGATGGTCAAAGCGATACACATCCGACCATCACATGTGAACCCATGAGAGTAAATAAGATCCTTGGATTGACTTCCCCCCCACCTAGCAGAACCAGACTTTAACTTTGCTTCTTAGCTTTTGCTATTAGTCATGCCTGATTTTAGCATTGGCTTTTCAGCTGCTGCTTTTAGTGGTTCCAGCGTGCGTCGGCCTGCATGCTGCTACTTAGCCACGATGAGAAAAAACACTACCTAGTCTCGTCAAACTTCTGTTCTTTTACTTTAGTTTCTTTTCTTATCCATTTGGGAGTTTCATGTTCTGAGTTAAGTTTTGTAGCGCAGTGTCTCAGAGTCTGACCTCGAGGGCCCATTTAACTTCAACCAGCCCACACAACTTCGCATCGTCAGCCAACGGCCAACCACGGGCTTCCCAAGACATCACTTCAACAACTACTGAACTTCCAGCCAATCAGCAACCTCGGGAAACCCCTTTTCCAACCACAACAAAGATACTGTTGAAGAGTATGCACCATGAGCAAAGTAAAACAGCTAATGGGACAGGAAAGTGTGTTTTACTGACATCTAGGCTAGTCTAACAACATTTCATCAGACCGAAGTTCACAGTTGTTCTACTTAAGCTGATTTGGCTGCTGTAGCTTTTCCGCGCTCGTTTGACTTGCACCTGACGCTGAGGTGAAGCTGAAGTGCGCTTCTGAAAATTCTCCCGTTTGATGTGGTAATAAAGAGAGATACGGTGTTCCGCATCTTATGCATTTCTTGGTAACAAAAAAAGGGACAAAAACTGCAGTTTTGAGTGGGGTGGACGAAGGGGTGGCCAACCCCTGGCTCCGCCCCTGACCACAGAGGCTTAGTTTGTGTGGGTGTGTGTGTGTGTGTGTGTGTGTGTGTGTGTGTGTGTGTGTGGGCGGGCGGGTGGGTCAACCCTATGATTGAAGGCAGGGAAGTTTACATGTTTGTGTGGCGCGCGAATACTCTCTACACGTTCGAGATGTGTGATGAGATTTGCCCAAGCCACTGCTATTGCGAAGTTGATGGTCAAATATGTGATCTATTTGAATTATTTAGAATAAAAACAGCTGCTTTAAAATGCTATGGAAAAA
This sequence comes from Carassius auratus, assembly GCF_003368295.1. Taxonomy (NCBI): domain Eukaryota; kingdom Metazoa; phylum Chordata; class Actinopteri; order Cypriniformes; family Cyprinidae; genus Carassius; species Carassius auratus. The sequence goes on along the minus strand of NC_039260.1, from coordinate 15,545,531 downwards.
GTAAAAAAAAAAAGTAGCTTAAAAAGGCAAATAAACTAAAAAGACAAGAAAAGAGGAGAACACTGTCTTGAACCAGCACTAAAATATTTTTAAACTTCTTATTATGACCGGCTTTACTAGAATTTATCACGTTTTATTGTAGGCTTGTTTATTGTGTTAAAACTATTGCTGAGTCCCAATTTGCATACTATCCGTCCTAAATAGTATGCGAAACTAGAATTAGTACGTCCCAAATCGTAGTATGTTGAAAAGAGTATTCCAAAGATACCCGGATGGTCTACTATTTCCGGTTAGAATTCGAAGTGCAGATCAATGCACACTCTAAGTGCTAATATTGCCCACAACCCATTTCGTGCGGGAGGGAGGAGCTTTTCAATGGCTTTGCGGTGATGTAAACATGCGCCCTCAGCTTTTAAGTGTAAGAATTCAAATGTTTAACCCTAATTAAAGTTATATTTTATTGTTTCATAATATCATTGGGTTTATGTTGTGCTAAAAAAGTACCGTGTTTATCTTGTAAGGTCCAATGAAGATATTGAGCGCCTCATCAACTGGCGCATTGCCAATGATGCCCTTTAACTAGGCAACGTTGTCGTTCACGTTGCATGACTTCATCGAAGTATGTCCCAGAATGTGCATACTCTTTTGCTACACACTCAGAAGTATGTACTTTTTCCTCACAAAAAAAGTACATACTTTTCGGTCGTAGTATAAGTAGGCGAATTGGGACTCAGCGTATGTCTAACTTGTTGTAGACTTTATATCAAATAATCTGTTAAGGGAATTGATTTTCCCTATGCTTTTGGAATAAGAAATAATATCAATATAAGAAAATGTTAAGTTAGATTGACTTCCCATGGCATGTTGAATTAGAACATTCTGTCAAACTACCTTACGTGCTTAAATAATATAAAATACATAACATAGTTATATACCATGTGAACAAGTAATTGTTAACTATGATGTTACTTTTATAGCACCAATTTTCAGTGGTGGACAGTAACGGGAGTAGCTTTACTTCGTTACTGTACTTAAGTACATTTTTCAAGTATCTGTACTTTACTGGAATAGTTTTATTTTGAGTAACTTTTACTTTTACTTCACTACATTCCAAAGCATAAGATCGTACTTTTTACTTCACTACATTTCATAAAACATATCGTTACTCCCTATAATATATCACGTGCTCCAACACGCAGAAGCAGTGTCTGATTCATCATGAACGAACTGAGTCTTTTCAAAATATACGCTGAGTCCCAATTCGCCTACTTATACTACGACCTAAAAGTATGTACTTTTTTGTGAGGAAAAAGTACATACTTTTGAGTGTGTAGCAAAAGAGTATGCACGTTCTGGGACATACTTAGATGACGTCATGCAACGTGAACGACAACGTTGCCTAATTAAAGGGCATCATTGGCAATGCGCCAGTTGATGAGGCGCTCAGTATCTTCATTGGACCTTACAAGATAAACACAGTACTTTTTTAGCAAAACATAAACCCAATGATATTATGAGACAATAAAATATAACTTTAATTAGGGTTAAACATTTGAATTCTTACACTTAAAAGCTGAGGGCGCATGTTTACATCACCGCAAAGCCATCGCAAAGCTCCTCCCTCCCGCACGCAATGGGTTGTGGGCAATATTAGCACTTAGAGTGTGCATTGATCTGCAATTCGAATTCTAACCGGAAATAGTAGACCATCCAGGTATCTTTGGAATACTCTTTTCAACATACTACGATTTGGGACGTACTAATTTTAGTTTCGCATAGCCTACTATTTAGGACGGATAGTATGCAAATTGGGACTCAGCAACACTTTTAAATCGGATCGCGAATCGCACCAAACGATTCGTTTACGAATTAGAATGGTCCGATTGGAGCTGTTCTGGAGTCGACCACTCACTGATTCAAATGAACCGTTTAGTGCGAGTCACCAGAAGTAAGAACCGGGAGATCTTGTGAGCACGCGTGCGTCTGTCGTCTGATGTTGCTAAAAGTTATTAATGTCGAAATTTAGGATTAATTATTGTAAATGAAAATCATATTTAGGTCAAAATTGTCAGTTGTTTGGGAACTAAATCCACTTAAACTAACACAGATTAAATAAAATAACTCATGCATGTTCAAATTCCCCGCTGCCGTCATATTATTAAAATGCTACCATGTCCTATGTGACGTCTGTTTTTATATTGTTTATCAACAGTAACGTTATTTTATTTTATATTTTATATTAACGTTGTTTGGATTAACTAGACGAGTAGACAGACTTAAATGTTTATTCATAACCGTACTGAAAATAAGTAAATATTGTTAGCTTATGCTAACTGTCTAGCTAACAAGCTTGCATGTGCTAACTTGAGGTAATTTTTATAAATAATGTCCATTTTTTTTTTATTGAACCACACACACACACACACACACATATATATAAAATATTACATCTGGGGAGAAAAGAAAGGATGTGATGTTGTGATGTAAAACAACAAACTTTAAAATACTTTGTTCTTACTGGTGAAGATCAGATGGTCATCTCTGTTTTCTCTCAGGTACATCACAGTGTAAGCTTCACAGTTAGCTTAGTCCATATGAACAACAATTGAATATGAATATTTAAAATAACTGTTTTCTTTTTTAATATATTTGAAAATGTTATTTATTCCTGTGATCAAAGCTACATTTCTAATATTCTGATATGCTGTTCAAGAAACTTGTTTTATTCAGCTGAGTACATTTTTTCAGGATTCTTTAATAAATAGAAAGATCCAAAGATCAGCATTTAGATGAAATAAAGCTTTCCAAAAGCACAGAGTCGATATTAATTAGCAAACATATTTAAAAATATGACAGGTACATCACAGTGTAAGCTTCACAGTTAACATCACTCTCATCAGTGTAGTCCATATGAACAACAAAAATATATCTTGACTCCATATAGTGGTTATTTTGGAAAAAAATCCCAGGTATTTTGAGCAGTAGGATTATTAAAAATATGTGCTAATATAAAATAAAATTAAGTAGCCTATATAAAATTGCAAACCTCTATCTTTCAGTACAAGTACATACAAAATTTAGTACTTTTGTACTTTCACTTGAGTAAAATTGAAAAAGGAGTACTTTTACTTTTACTGGAGTAATATTTTACTATATGTATCTGTACTTTTACTCAAGTACTTGATTTGTGTACTTCGTCCACCACTGCAATTTTGCAAAGATGACAGCACAAAAGACAATTTCACAAAAATAAATATATAGCCTAAGCAAACAAACAAATAAAACCTTATGAGTGAGCATGACTAAAACTAAAACAGTTCACACTTCAACCCCCAATGTTCAAACCAAAACTACGACCTTGCATACCCCCCACCCCAACTTCTACATAATCTATAGTGCAACCAGGTTGTTCCATTACATCGAAGTGATGTTCCACGAACTTTATTCACATGGCCCTGTGAGGAACTGTACAGACAGTAAGTTTCTCTCAGCCTGCATGAGGAGAGGCCCAATTGCTTCATAACCTAACCTTAAATTATGAATAATAATAGTAATAAATAAGTTATTTAAACAAATACAATAAATAAATGTCGTCTTTGAACACATTGCCAATTAGCTCCACATGATGGCGCTAAGAATTCATTGTTATTCACGACTAGCATCTCTATTGAAGCACTAAATATTTTAAAAACAAATTAGTTTATTAAGAATGACAAACTACAACTAATTTAGTTTATTAAGATTTCCTCTTATTAAGTATTTCCCCTCAAGATTTCCTCTTATTAAGCATTTCCTCTCTCAGTGTCGGAGCTGAGGAAGCCACTCACACTAGCTCGATCCTCGAGCGCATGACGTCACGTGAACTTGGGAGCTCTTTGCCCTCCCTGTCCCTGCCAAACTATTGCACTACTGAAGTCTCGATATGAACACAATCGACAGCGAAATCGTAAAAGACAAAGTTTTTGGAGTTTAGAGCATTTTCATGCTCTTTTTTTCTCTCGAGGGAAAGAGTGCCACGCTGGAATTATGCAGGCAGGAAAACAAGCGTAGAGAGCAAGATTATAACGTTAGTTAATCTTCACAAAGAGGTATGCTCCACTCATTTATAAATCTTTTAAAGTTTAGGTGCGAGCACTGTTTGTTGTTATTCCCTGCTTGAAAGTTACGATAATGGCGCACGTGATGAATTTGTGTACACGATGACGGGTGTTTGTCTTTATTTCCAAATACTTAGAACATTTACAAATCCACCAGCAATACTCAGCAGTGTTGAGTTGAGTTTATTTGACACAAAATGTAGCAATTTACGTTTACAAACGTATTGTCAAGGATAACACAATAAAGTTGCATTGTGGTCCTTGCTTTAAAAAGATATAAAAATAGATCAACAATTTCTTATACATTTTAAGACATCCTATGTGAGAACAGTCTCTTCACCCTTATTCTAAAACCATCACATTATTGTTTTATAATGTCATTATTCAAACCTTACTAACCTGTACAGTTATATTTGCGGATGATTAAAAAAACTACGTCTTCGCGCACAATTTAAAGGAATATTTCACAGGAAAAAAAGTAAGTTTTTCAAACATGTATGACTTAATTCTATGGAACAGATACATGATTTGCTAAATGGTAGTGATTGACAGCTAATCAATAAAAAAAAAAAAAAGAAAATGAAAAACTACAGTGAATAGTGACCGGGACTTTAAAATCTCTTGGTCTTCTGATTAAAGAAAGTCATTGTAAATACACGAATGTGAGTATGTTTTTATGTTTTAAAAGTGAACTATCCTTACAAGCCTTAAACATTTTTTAGTTATACGCGTTAATAGACTCCAGAGGTTAAGTGATCGGTATAGTTTCAGGGCACAGTTCAACTAGCAATCATGTAACTTTTTCTTTTCTCTTTCGGTTCAGACAAGGGTCATAATGATTGCTGAGTGATACGAATGGACTCATTATGGATCTTGGCAATGAAGTGGACCTCTCCAATAACAATATTACTCCTCTCTGGAAAAGACTGAATGAAAATGACATGAAGCCCAAGCCCAGACCACTCAGTTACCAAATAGATGGAGTTCTCATGACGGACTTTCCTGTGGATGATAGGTGTACTTTCACTCTCAAGCCGGCTGAGAAGATTACCACCACTGCGTCAAACACTACAGTGCTGAAACACACTCTCAACAAACCTGTGAGGACGACTAGGGTTGCTCGGAGCATCAGTATTGGATATTTATCGAATGGACTGTTTTCGCTGTCAAAGTTCTCTAAATTGGATGATGAAAAGGATGAGGAGGCTACTTCTTCCCCTAAAACAACATTGGCCAACAAGAATGGGAATGGCCTCAGTGTTTGGCGTGACATAACAGAGCCTTTCAAACGTCTCTCCAGTCAGTTCACTCTCACCTCTCAAAGAGATCAGATGGGGAATGTGTCTCCACTGCCATGCACTGTTTCACCAAAAAATATTGTATCATCTCAGAACTTCACACGTTCACCTCCACTCCAGTTGCAGGATGCCCATGGGTCTCCCGTTGACTTTTGCAGCTCCCCATCTCACAGTTCCACCTCCAGCATCCCCTCCATCTACTCCAACCTTAGCCTCCCCTCAGACCCCCCCACACCCCGCACCCCATCCCCTGCTGAGAGGACAGTGGGCATCTTGTTGCAAAGGCAGAGTTCAGAGTCACCTCAGGGTTTAGAGGGCAAGCAGCCAATCATACTGAGCACCCATAGTCCCACAGCACATAAGATCGGGACCCAGCAGATCATACCTAGGGGTCTGGTCTCTGACACACGCCTCAGCAAACCCTCTCAGATGTTTTTGGACAATGGTAAAAGTGCCTTCCGACCACGAAGCATGTTTGAGACTGGGTCTTCTTTCTCCACCAGTAAGGAGGATGATCTGGATGGAGATGAGAATGCAGGACTGCTGACAAGAGGCCAGCGCTCCAAATCGTATCGCCGAGCAGTGGTCAGTGGTGTAGATATAGATGTGCCGTCTTTAGACCCAAAGGCCAAACGATTGTCCCAGCCTGTGCTAAAAGGAGTCGCTGAGGAGAGACTGTCTTGTGTGAGTCCTTCCAATAGCAAAGTGAGTTGAAAACTAAATGTTGAGAAAAAAAAGTTATTTTACTTCTTCCTGCCAATGGTTATGATGTCTCTGTAGTGGTTAAACTTGAGATAACGGGATATTGCAATATTGACAAAAAATTATACTGAGATTTTGGCCATAACGAAAATTAGACAATATTTTTTTGCTGTTGGATCTTGTGCTCGTTCCTTGTCTGGTTTCAGCCTGTCATGGGTTGTATACATATATTCCCAGAGTCCTATGTTTGGTTGCACATAACAAACACATGATCAATGATCTGTTAACACACATTGAGTATTTTTTTTTAAAGATTAGGATTTATTTTATCTAACCCTAACCCAATATAAAAAGTGCAATTTAATACAAGCTCAACTGAAAAACACAGGTGGAGACGCCTTTAATAATTTACTTGTTGCTGAGAAGGTAGACTTTATGAAGGGCTTTCGTTAAAAAAATAATTGTTAGAGAATTAGATCAGTGCATTAGTTATCTAGACCATATGACAATTACATTTTTGAGTTACTGGAACACAGGTACTGTATTCCCTGGGAAACATAATAATGTGTTCCTTGTGTGCCATATAAATCTGGAGAACACAGGACACTGTGAACATAGTAGCAGATGAACAGATCATAGTTGATCCGTGATCAATACAGATCAGGAGCTTGTAACTTGAATCTGGTTTGGGTGGCTAACCAGATAAGTTTCAGATTAGTTTGCGCTAACTGGGTTTTAGGCAGCAATTTAGGGATGTTCATTTTGGTTATTTTTCCTTACTGACCACCGACGCTCGTAAACCAATTATTAACCGTTAACCGACAAGATAATTTTACATTTGAATTTAATTAAATTAGAAAGGATAAGTGTGTGTGACCTATTAAAAATACTAACATTTGTTTCCTGGTGATACATTTTACATGTGCAAAAAGCAACAAACAACAGAACATCTTCAAATCACACAACACACTTGCAGTGCTTCTGCGAGTGGAGAAAAACATAATAAAAGCTAGGCTATATATAGCGAATAAATAGGCCTATATGAGAAATATATTTTTACTTGAAAAATGCAGTTTCAGTTAATTTTTATGCTGTGCGAAAGGAATCAGACGACAGAAAGCGGCATCCAGATTTTTTTTTTTGTGAATGTACACAAATAAAGGCAAACCGCTTACAATTCCGATTATCTTTTTGATTAAAGTTGCTTCCACTGTTAGATGGAAAAAAAATTAAGTGATTGCTCTGTCACCGCATGCATGCACACAATAGGCTTTGCTACTTTGGCAATGCAGCCTGTTCATTATCATAATCACAGTCAGTCAAACATATGAAAAAAAAAAAAAAAACTGCTCAGTTTAAATATGTAATCAAATCTGTGCTGTTAAGTGTTATCAACGCACAGCCATGATGTTATGCAAAACATTTTGTTTTATGTGAAAATTGGAATGCAAGTGAAGTACTAGGCTATAATAAATAATAATTTGCCATTCAAATACATCGCGAATATGGAAACATTTGATTTTTGTGTCGAATGGGAGACCCAACATTGGTTTCAGTTTCGTTTTAGCCTAAATTAATTTGTTTTAGCTTGTCGTTTGCTATAACTTCTTATTGGCTATTTTTATTCTTGTTATTTTTTAAATAAGCAACTTTTAATTTAAAGGGTTTGTTGTGGACTGAGGGAAACAAAAATAGCATTAGCTATGTAATTAAAAAAAAAAATATATATATTTGTTAACATTTGCATCGGCATTAGGCTTATTTCTGAATGAAATAATAAAATGTAACTTATTAATAGGCAACGCGACATGTTTTTTTTTCTCTCTAAAATAATAAATAATAATTTATACACGTAGCATAGCCTATTTTAACAATACAGCAAACCTTTTTAAATATTTTGATAAATTACTGAAAATAAATAAATTACTTTTTAAACCTTTTAACTGATTATATTCATCGGTCAAAATTCTTAACGGTCGGTTAATGGTTAACCGGTTAAAATTAACATCCCTAGGCAGCATGAAAGTGGTTTTGCATTTAGTGGTGTTCATTGCTATAACATTTTTAGTTTTTCACTTACCACGCATACAATTTTTTTTCTCAAAAACACAATCATGTACATACATCCTGCACACATATTATTATAGCCTGGTATGTGCTGATTACAGTGAAATTAGACTTTAGCCATTTAAGTATTTATAAGACACTGAAAAAAGCACAAATGTCAGGGGATGACAAAACTTCTCCAGGCCCCAAAAATACCCTTAGACTCCAGAGGGTTAAAGTCAGGTTCAGTCTGTAGATTTGAGTTGACAGATTCCATAGAAAATATCTTAGTGTACAGTGTCGCCCACAAATATTGGCACCCTTGGCAAATATGATCAAATAATGCATTGTTAATCCTTTTGATGTTTTATTTGAAAAATTCACAAAAATGTATCCTTTCATTGGATAATAAGAATTTAAAATGGGGGGAAATATCGTTATGAAATAAATGTTTTTATCTAATACACATTGGCCACAATTAATGGCACCCTTTTATTGAATTATTTTTTTAAACCTGTATTTGCCAGTTTAACAGCTCAAAACTGTCTCCTATAATGCCTGATGAGGTTAAAGAACATCTGACAAGAGATCAGAGACCATTCCTTCATCCAGAATCACTCCAGACCCTTCAGATTCCCAGCTTCTCCTCTTCAGTTCACTCCTCTCATTTTCTGTAGGGTTCAGGTCAGAGGACTGGAATGGCTATAGCAGAAGCTTGGTTTTGAGCTCAGTGACCCATTTCGGTGTTGTTTTTGAGGTTTGTGTTTGGATTATTGTACGGTTGAATGATCCAAACATGCCCCATTATAAGATTTCTAACAGAGTCAGTCACTTTTTGATTTTTTATCTGTTGGTATTTAATAGAGCCCGACCGATATGGATTTTTGGGGGCCGATGCCGATTTTAACTCGAAAAGAGCCGATTTATAAGCCGATATTTTGAGTTTGAAAATAAACTGGATATTAGACCCATTTCCTATAAACTGCACTTACACAGCATTCAATAGCAAAATATCTGCCTGTTCTATGTATGTGGGCTGTATAAACCATTTTCCTGAAGGGATTTATGTAAAAAAAAAAAAAAAAGCCTTAGATTACAGTCTCAATGACTAAACAATTGCACATCAAAAGTATATATATATTTTTTAATGATCAAAAAACAGTCTGGTTTTAAACATTTAACACTTTTACTTTCTTCCAGTTGAAGCTGGTCTTAACAGTCTGTGTGTGTACTGTAAATAAATTATAATACTAAAGTTAAAGTATTTGCAGAAGTAGTCCCACACTTTGCTGCTACAGGATTCACCTTTTTCGGCCATCTGTAGGCAGAAAGAGAGACGGAGAAAGAATATGCATGTGTATTAATAATATCACCATGTATCATTACTCATGTCATCATTAGAATTATAATAATAATAAACAGGGATCTCCTACATAGGCAAAAATGAGAATTTTTTTTTTTTTTTTTTTATTTGTTAAGCAATAGGTATTACCTACTTATATTTAACTATATTATTTCAACATTTCCCTGTTATGTCTGTAAAGCTGCTTTGAAACAATATGTAAAAAAAAAAGCGCGTGTTCAGCTCACATTTATTTACATGTCTCCTCTGGTTTAATCATTTCTGACGCACCTACTGTAGTTACTGTAACTACACTATATTTGCTCTCACATACACATTCACAACAGACCCGTATATCTTCTCCTCTTCTCTTTGTGCAGTCTGAATCAAAACATCGTCATGCGCTAGCGAACGTAAAGGTAGCCTACTGTTACCGGAAGATTACGGAATCAATTCGAAGTTGAATGGTTAACGTTAGTGCCATGAACACACCGCTGTCTATTTTGAGAAGAACCACCTTCAAACAAGTTAATAGCAAGCATTTAAGGGGCCTGCTAAAAAGGAAGCTATATTAGCGTTAGAGTAACGTAACCAGCCTGAATTTACCAAATTGTTCTCTGGACCTGAGGGTAGCCTCTTCTTCCTTGCTTTTCTGTTAATTCTCATCAGCAGGACTAGCGCTATCGCTCGCTTCTTACAACGGGACAGATACATGTTTGCTGCTGACCGAAAGGAGGAACAACAGACTATGAAAGAGCTCCCGCTAAAAGTTTTTAAAACTCCGCCAACGCCATAGCGCAGCGCAGCACAAATCGCGTTGTATCTGAAAGGCAACGGCAAACTCAGCGGGCAAGCGCCGTGCAGACCGCGTCCTGTGTGAAAGGACCATTACGCGGTCATTATGTGGGAAACACACAGCAATAGATTAAGAATAAGTTAAATGCTAACGTTATAGTTTGACCTCTTATTAACGTTCGCACTCTTCCACTGATAAACATGGTATTAGCTTTGTGGCTAATCTAATATAGCAATGCTTTAGCGGCTGTAAGTGATGTTGCAGAATATTTAGAAGTGATAATGATAGGACCGTTAGCTAGAACTATCACACCGTTTTTATATACAGTGTATGAACTAAATCTACAATCATTTCACATGACGAAACGACAGACTCACCTGGGTGGCTTGGCTGATCGCTTTCTTCTGTAGTGAATTTCTGGCGCTGTTGTCAACTCTGGAGTTGCAGACCGCCCTCTGGTGGGCAAACTATGCAACACTCATAACATGAGTGAATCATGAGACTCCGTTTCTCATGTTTCATCGGCCGTTATAAACGCCGATGCCGATTTAAATGCAATTAGCTCATATCGGCCGATAATATCGGCCGGCCGATATATCGGTCGGGCTCTACTGGTCATCGTCTGTATAGGCACTCTCTGCGTTTGACCACTTCGTGTTTATTTAGCCGGATGGGAAGGCAGCGCTTTCTTGTACGTGACGGGATGCAAATTCTTGAAGGCTCTCTTTAGTGACGGGTCCAAACAAAGATCTCATCAGCTCCTCTAGCCCTATCGGCGACTCATGCACTTCGAGCCTTCTTAGTGACGGCGCAAGTTGCTGACTGCGCTGGTGGTATATTGGTGAGCATAGCTGCCTTCCAAGCAGTTGACCCGGGTTCGATTCCCGGCCAACGCATGTCCTTTGGCTCGGGCTGACGTTGAAGCAGAACTCCTTCTGTGACCTGTGCCTCCACCCAAAACTTTTGGATGGATCGTTCGGAAGACGAAAAGAGCTAGCTCTCCCCGTCGGGTAATCGAACCCCAGTCTTTCGCGTGACAGGCGGAGATACTGTCCACTATACTAACAAGCTTTACCTGATCCCGTTTCTCCACCAACCGACGGCACTGCACCGAATAATTTCGGATGGACCCATCATTAGCTGAAGTCGCATAACACTTGGAACACTACCCGTAGCAGGGGTCATTGTTTGGACTCTTTTTTTTTTTTTTTTTTTGTGCTTTAAACAAAAAGTATTGTGTCAATGCAACTGAACAACATTAATTAGGAACACAGTGCGTCAATAAAGCTGCTGACTTCCGCCAGTGTTGGTGGTATAGTGGTGAGCATAGCTGCCTTCCAAGCAGTTGACCCGGGTTCGATTCCTGGCCACCGCATGTCCTTTGGCTCGGGCTGACGTCGAAGCAGAACTCCTTCTGTGACCTGCGACTCCACCCAAAACTTTTGGATGGATAGTTCGGAAGACGAAAAGAGCCAGCTCTCCCCGTCGGGGAATCGAACCCCGGTCTTCCGCGTGACAGGCGGAGATACTGTCCACTATACTAACGAGGAGCTGTGCATGCTGCCGTTTCTCCCCCAACTGACGCCACTGCACTGACATAACTAAACAATGCATGGCTTTTTCTGACGCAGATCCAGCCCTAACACCGTAAAATTTCTGATGGACCCATCATTAGCTGAAGTCGCATAACACTTGGAACACTACCCATAGCAGGGGTCATTGTTTGGACTCTTTTTTTTATTTTTTTTTATTGCGCTTTAAACAAAAAGTATTGTGTCAATGCAACTGAACAACATTAATTAGGAACACAGTGCGTCAATAAAGCAAAATGACAGTTAAAGGCATTTCGTTATTGAATTCTTTGATGACATCATTCAGCTAAGTTCAGTTTAAATAGTATCTGTGCAATAATTTGTAATCAAGTCAACGATAGCACTGTACGTGAAGTGTCCCCAGCTCTGCCTGCCAGAGGCGACAGAGGCAAGAAACCAAAACTCGATCGGTGAAAGGATGGAGAAAAAACCCGGTGAGAAACCAGGCTCAGTCGGGGAGACAGTTCTCCCCTTGTCAGACGAAACCAGTAGATCAGCTCCAGGCTGCAGGAATGTCAGACTGTGCAGAAGAATCATCTGTTTCCTGTGGTCTTGTCCAGGTGGTCGTCTGAGACAAGGTCTTTACAGGGGATTTGTATCTGCGGTTCATCTAGTTGTCACAGTCTCCGCTGTGTTTCTGGGCCATAGAGGTCCTTTCTAGGTGTTGATCCACCATCTTCTCTGGATACGGACTGGATCCGGGTGACTGAAGCGGCTACAGGCTGGATCTGGTGGCTACGGTGACCTCGGAATAAGGGATTTCTTTAAAAGACTCTTTTATTCATATAAGATTTTATCCAACTTTTCAGATGGAGGCATGAGAAAGAGATTGCCTTGATTGGGCTTTTGGTTATTGGTGGACCGAGGGGACTTTTTTGAGTTTTACTCCTCCCTTTTGGACTAGGGGGTTGGGGGGTGCTGACGAAACACATGTGGGCAGGCGTCGTCACCCTTGATGACCCTTGGCGAGCGTAGTAGTTTAACAGAGGCAGTGCACAGGCCCAAGGGGTTGGAGACACAGCTCGAGTTTCTCTTCATTGTCGCATAAATCTTTCGCCTTTTACTAAAGATTTCCGTGGAGGGGAACTTTTGCGAGTGACCTGTATTTTTGGGTGCTATGCTCACAGCAGAGCTACATCGAAATGTCAAGAGCAGAATCAATTTGACCGTCCGCCAACACACTGCGAGAGGGCTTGCCACAATAGAATTCATGATGCAAGGTGTGTCTAAACAAGATGTCCAGGACCTCCAGCAGAAATATAGGCCCACAACATCAAAAATACAGCTGTATATTTCATTGTACACATGGGGTACTTTTTGTCCCTGTTTTCACCAAACCCATCTTGAGTGTTTACTGCTAAAAAGCTCATTTTTAGTTTCATCTGATCATAGAAGCCAGTCCCATTTGAAGTTCCAGTCGTGTCTGATAACTGAATATGCTTTAGTCTGTTTTTGGATGAGCTAGGATAATTTTTCTTGAAACCCTCCCAAACAACATGTGTTGATGTAGGTTCTGTTTGACAATTTTTTTAAAGGTTTTCTGAACCAGAAACTCAAATATTTTCTGCAATTCTCCAGCTGTGATCCTTGGAGAGTCTTTAGCCACTCAAACTGACCTCCTCACCATGCATTAGGACGATATAGACACACGTCCTCTTTCAGGCAGTTTTCTAACATTTTCTGTTGATTGGAAATTATTAATTATTGTCCTGATGGTGGAAATGGGAATTGTCACTGCTCTAGCTCTTTTCTTAAAGCCACTTCACCAATTTGTGAAGCTCAATTATCTTTTGCTGCACATCAGAAATATATTCTTTCGTTTTTCTGATTGTGATGGATGATTAAGGGCATTTGGGCTTTGTTTTCCCTCCACTTTATATTTCTGTGAAACAGGAAGCAATGGCTGGATAGTTTCATGTTTATAATCATGCTGGAGTGCTCAAAATTGTGAATATGAATGGGAATATACTTCAGAGATATTTTACTCATAAGAATTTCTAGGGGTGTAATAATTGTGTCCAACGAGTATTTGAGAAAAACATTAATTTCATAATGATATTTCCCCTCCGTTTTAAATTCTTATTATCCAATGAAAGGATACATTCTTGTGAATTTTTTTAATAAAAAATCAAAAGGATTAACAATGCAGATGAATTTTCAGAGCCTTATTTGATCATATTTGCCAAGGGTGCAAATATTTGTGGGCGGCACTGTATGAAAGTTTCAGACTTTGATTCCATCCAGTTGGAGGATAATTTTAAACATTAGATATTTTAAGCTGATTTTAGAACACATATTTATTTTTATTTGTCAAACGTCGGCTAGCAACAAGGTGCATGGTTCTGCGTGTGTATCATTCTCAGTCATGTAGTGTGTGATGGCCAATTTTCCTCTGTCACTATTTACTTTACATACTCTGGTTTAGAGATCTTATACTGAAATTTCTAAACTTTGAGCAGTAGCACAAAGTCACTCCCCCAGTTTCTGTTGCTCCAAATTAAAGGAAACTATACATATTACAACATTTGTACAAATGAAACTGACTTTTAGTGATAATTAATAATTATTTTGTATGGCTTATAATTATTATACTCTCAATCCACTACACAAGCCATTTTAGATTAATTAAATTAAGCTTTTATTTTAAATTAATATAAATATATACAGATAATATGCATAGAGTCTATTGAGTCTATATATATGACACTATTTGAGTATATAATTATCCACCATAATAAACTAACGTCACTAACTAACGTCTAACTTTCACTTTCACTGATATGGCAAGATGTTTTAAGTTGTCCTCTTTCATAAACAGCTCATTTCTTCTTGCTATGTACATGTGTATAAATTGTTCATATTTTTTTTATCTTTTAATCTTTGTCAGTGAATTGCACGGATGAACTTTCACTTTCAATGAACTGTGGATCAAAGCCTGAGAAAGTTGATGATCAGTGTCAAACTTGTGGTCGACCGATATGTATTTTTTGACAGCTGATGCCGATGCCGATATCTTGGAAAGCAGGGCAGCCAATATAAAGCCGATATGATTTTTAAAAATAATTATTATTAATATTTCAGAAATTTGGATTTAAAAATAAAAATAAATTTGTAAAAGAAACCTGCTTATACTTTAGATGATAGTATTTTTTTTTTATAAATAAATATTTAACAAAAATGTAATTAAAAAGTAAGTAAACACTGTAACCAACAGGGCAGTCAGTATTCTGAGAAAGTATTATAATGTTTGCCTTTCTATTACTAATAGGCCTAATATAAAAGCAATTGTTATAATACTTTCCGTATACATGAATTTCTTTGTTTAACCGTTCTATCTGCTTATTAGATATTAGACTTCTATTCATGTTAAGGCAGAACTGTTAATGACGACGACAAACAAGAGAGTGTGAGCACTGTGTGCACTCTGTAACCCTCAACGGACACATTGGCAATTGAATCGCCATTGGATAGTACATTTTTTTGTTTACTCACCAGACTGATATATATATATATATATATATATATATATATATATATATATATATATATATACCGTATATGTCTTTTAAAATGGCACAGCTTTTTAAATACCTGAAAGTACACTCTTAACTGTCAGTTAAGCATTATAATATGAAATCTGGATAATCAAGTATTATTTAATGCTAGAACTTTAGTAATTATAATTAAAACTTGGTAACCCTGTATGAATGCATGGACATTTTAACTGAATTTAGGACTGTTGGTGGTGCTTTGTTGATCATTCAGTGTTTCTGTAAAAAAAGGGGAAAGTAGTAACAATAATACTGATAAGGTGATAACAATAATACTACTACTACGAATTCTACTAAGAAGAACAGTAATGGCTTCATGAATATTAATCAGGATGTCTGCGTTCGGTCAAACTGATTTGCTCAGTAGGTGAGCACCATCCAATGAGATTGCCGTTTGCGTATTTGTTCTGCCCACTACTAAGGAACTCCGTTATTTTTAAAGGAAAATCCAACAAAGAATATCGTTTAGCGTATCAATTCTGCATGTATGTAAGACTCGCTCGCTCACTTTCTCTCTCTCAATTTGCGTGTGTGATAGAAAGCGACGGCGAGTCGTGCGCCTTCACACTATAGCTCACGGTACGTCAAACACGGGTGCACTGCGCATCCATTGAGATGAACTGAGAAATATCACAGATCACTTGATGAGAAAGAACTCTGAAGCGCTAGGCGAGTGAAAATATATGTGCGCTAAACTTCAACTCACACACTGGCAAGTAGAATCTGAGAATTTATTAGCTAATATTAGACATCATTTAGTCACCAGAGTGAAGATTTAGTTGCATATGCAAGTGATTTACTAGCAATGTAGAGGGTTGCTAAGGCACTGCTGCTCTCGGCACTGTCAAAATAAAATTCCCACCTCTAACACATGGGCCAAGCAGAAAACCTTATTGACCAATGCCGATAAATTACCGATAAATTGAAAAATTACAAATATCAGCTATTGGTCGACCACTAGTACAAACAAAGCCAGATTGTAATGGTTAAGTTTTGTTAACTCAAAACTAATACTGTAAAATTGCATTTTCTTCAGTCACCATCATGGTACAAGTCCCAGGCCTAATTAACAGTACCATGAGAAGAGGGGGTCGAAGAGGCTTATGAGAGGAAAAAGAACAAATATACTGACCTGGCAGCTGAAGCATCCCAGAATGGCTGGAAGACTAGCATCTTTCCAGTAGAGGTGGGATGCAGGGGATTTGTTGCAACATCTACCACCAGTTTGGTAAAAAAATAGGGGTGAAGGGTCGCTCTCTCCAACAGGCCATCAAGTCCATATCAAGTGCTGCTGAAAAAAGCAGTAACTGGCTCTGGATCAAGCACAAGGATCCCATCTAGGCAGTAAGGTAGAGTCAGATGGTATGCGGTCAGGCTTAGGCCCGACTCAGGGAGAAGGACACCCCTGCCATGTAGAGCCCATCAGGGACATAGAGGGTATGGCATGGAGGGGGGTGTACCTGGGACGCTGGGTACACTGTTGTGCCTTCCGGAGATGTTGTGGGCTTAAATCAATGAAACGTCGATGAAGCAGGGTTCCCACCTGATGACCCCAGTGACATACCTTACCCTCCCTTTGTTTTGTTTTTTTTAACACCGATTGCTACTATCAAGAGTTTCCTTCTAAAAGGATTGAAACATTTAGTTCTATTAGCTTTACATACCAAGCCCCAGGCCCTATAGATTTGTGGATTAGTTGCAAAATTTAACCATCATAGAGTTAATATTTATAACTTGCATGTGTTTTTAAGCTTTACCATTTTTGACGTTTAATATATGTATCAATATACTGCATCTATAAATTCGGTCTTAAAGTTACAGCAGCATTTGAAATTAGCTAAAATATGAAAAGTAAACTTTTACAAAAAATAAATAAATAAATAAATACAAAAACATTTATGCAAGCGGATCATGTCCACAGCTAAAGTCATTTATTCAGCTGTCTTTATGAACTTGTCAGTTGTTCTCTAATATATGGAAAAAAATAATATTGAAAAATGTCTTAAAAGAAAAAAGGACGTTGAATTGCACTAATTACGTTAACATTGCTTGCATTTTAATTCATTGTATTTTCAGGGTTTGCATTTTTAGGCGCTGAAATATAACATAGTTGTATATTTAAGCTGTGTATTGCGTTATTTCACAAATATTTTCATTATTAAAAATTCAATAAATGATATTCAACTTCTAGTGTTCACTTCCAAAATATTCAGTCTTTTAAAAAAAACGATGTATAATATTTGACAGGCAATTTTAGGTCCATTTCATTTCACTTTAAAAATTTGTTCATAAGTTTGGATAACACAAGAGATCAGAGACCATTTCTTTATCCAGAATATCTCCAGACCCTTCAGATCAACCCATTTTTGTTTTGATTTTAATGTTTTTTGATCATTGTCCTGTTGGAAGATACAGCCTGGTCCCATTATATGATGTCTAGCAGGCATAGTCAGGCTTTAATTGTTTTTATTTTTTATCCGATGCTGTTTGATTTTACACATACTTTTTACACATACTTGTTTTTTTTTTGTTTTTTGTTTTTTATCCCTGTGTGGACCAAACCTAACTTGAATGTTTGCTGCTAAAAAGCAATTATATATATATACAGTATTGTTCAAAATAATAGCAGTACAATGTGACTAACCAGAATAATCAAGGTTTTTCGTATATTTTTTTATTGCTACGTGGCAAACAAGTTACCAGTAGGTTCAGTAGATTCTCAGAAAACAAATGAGACCCAGCATTCATGATATGCACGCTCTTAAGGCTGTGCAATTGGGCAATTAGTTGAATTAGTTGAAAGGGGTGTGTTCAAAAAAATAGCAGTGTGGCATTCAATCACTGAGGTCATCAATTTTGTGAAGAAACAGGTGTGAATCAGGTGGCCCCTATTTAAGGATGAAGCCAACACTTGTTGAACATGCATTTGAAAGCTGAGGAAAATGGGTCATTCAAGACATTGTTCAGAAGAACAGCGTACTTTGATTAAAAAGTTGATTAGAGAGGGGAAAACCTATAAAGAGGTGCAAAAAATGATAGGCTGTTCAGCTAAAATGATCTCCAATGCCTTAAAATGGAGAGCAAAACCAGAGAGACGTGGAAGAAAACGGAAGACAACCATCAAAATGGATAAAAGAATAACCAGAATGGCAAAGGCTCAGCCAATGATCACCTCCAGGATGATCAAAGACAGTCTGGAGTTACCTGTAAGTACTGTGACAGTTAGAAGACGTCTGTGTGAAGCTAATCTATTTTCAAGAATCCCCCGCAAAGTCCCTCTGTTAAAAAAAAGGCATGTGCAGAAGAGGTTACAATTTGCCAAAGAACACATCAACTGGCCTAAAGAGAAATGGAGGAACATTTTGTGGACTGATGAGAGTAAAATTGTTCTTTTTGGGTCCAAGGGCCACAGGCAGTTTGTGAGACGACCCCCAAACTCTGAATTCAAGCCACAGTACACAGTGAAGACAGTGAAGCATGGAGGTGCAAGCATCATGATATGGGCATGTTTCTCCTACTATGGTGTTGGGCCTATTTATCGCATACCAGGGATCATGGATCAGTTTGCATGTGTTAAAATACTTGAAGAGGACATGCCCTTGAAATGGTTGTTTCAACAAGACAATGACCCAAAACACACTAGTAAACGGGCAAAGTCTTGGTTCCAAACCAACAAAATTAATGTTATGGAGTGGCCAGCCCAATCTCCAGACCTTAATCCAATTGAGAACTTGTGGGGTGATATCAAAAATGCTGTTTCTGAAGCAAAACCAAGAAATGTGAATGAATTGTGGAATGTTGTTAAAGAATCATGGAGTGGAATAACAGCTGAGAGGTGCCACAAGTTGGTTGACTCCATGCCACACAGATGTCAAGCAGTTTTAAAAAACTGTGGTCATACAACTAAATATTAGTTTAGTGATTCACAGGATTGCTAAATCCCAGAAAAAAAAAAATGTTTGTACAAAATAGTTTTGAGTTTGTACAGTCAAAGGTAGACACTGCTATTTTTTTGAACACACCCCTTTCAACTAATTGCCCAATTGCACAGCCTTAAGAGCGTGCATATCATGAATGCTGGGTCTTGTTTGTTTTCTGAGAATCTACTGAACCTACTGGTAACTTGTTTGCCACGTAGCAATAAAAAATATACTAAAAACCTTGATTATTCTGGTTAGTCACATTGTACTGCTATTATTTTGAACAATACTGTATATATATATATATTTTTTTTTACGACTTTTTTTTTTACTTCGCTGACAGGAATGGCACCCGGTGTAGTCTTCTTTTGCTGTTGCCCATTTTCTTCAAAGTTCAGCATGTTGTATTTTCTTATGCATTCCTCCATTGTAATGAGTTGTTAATTGAGTTACTGTTGCCTTTCTGTCTGCTCAAAGCAGTCTGGGCATTCTCCTCTGACCTTTGGCATCCACAAGGCATTTTTGTATGTATGTTAAGTATGTTAAAGGGACCACTGTTTCCTAGAAAGTCTTAATTTGTCAGTCCCAACTAATCAGTCACCTGTGCTTCCTGCAGAATGTGGAGAGGAAGAAAGGCCTCCTGACTCAGCGGACATTTGACAGTGAGGGTAAGCACTGGTCATCCTCCAGACCTTTCTGTGTGTTATTTATATAGAACACACTCAACAGAGACTTATGTGAACATCCTCAAAAAAAAAAAAAAAAAAAAAAATCCCATAAGGAGACCATTTCCATGGATGTTTTTGTAGTCACAGTTTCTGTGTGTGTGTGTTTTTATTAGAGGAAGAAGTTCTGTACCAGAATTACCAAGAGAAAGCCCTTCACAATGATTCTGATGAGGACACTGAACCTAAACAACCTCAGCCAGATGAAAGCATTGTGGTCCAGTACAAACCCATCCGTACTTCCTGGAGTCAACTCAGTGTGGTGAGGAACTATAGAGGCACATAGGCATACCTATTTTGAGTTTTGATGAGCACAAAGTTGTTTCTGAATTTCAGAACATTCTTATCAGTGTTCAGGAATGCTGATATTCATAGGAATGTCATCCATCTGTGTTTTGCTGGTGTCCCAGCCCCAGTTTTGCTTCATAGAGAATGAGAAAATGAAAGCAGGTGGTTTTTATACAAATGTGGGAGGGAAAGAGAAGGAGAAAGAGTGGGCTGTGATAAGCTCACCTTTTGGGAAATGGTCAGGTAGTGTGCCTTGGAAAATACTGGAGAATTCTTCCCTATGGGAAAATGTAAGATGTAGATGGATGAAACGGTGTAGTGACTCCAGTTATGGGATTATGTAATACTAATATCACGGTAGTATTAAATAATAATTATTTATTAAATAATACTTTAAGATAAAACAATACCTTAAAGCTAAAAACTGAAATATTTTACAAATAATCATTCCGTGTTCATTCATAAAGTTCTGAGGTTTTATTTCTAATTATTAAAGCTCATATTATATCATGTCATATCATATTTTAAGTTTATGCTTTCAAATGATGTCACATGAAAGTAACTTTTTAAAATATATAACAAAAATATACATATAAAATTTGTATGTGTGTCAAAAGTCTGTGGGGAAAAATAATATTCAATAGTCAATTCTTTTGGCAGCGTGTATGTAGAGAGTTGTTGCTTGATAATAATTGGAACAAGAATTTATAGGGAAAAGAATATTGTGAAGATATCCTCCACTACTGTGGGGGATGGAGTACTTCTTCAGAAAATATAAAAATCTAAATCTACTAAAGAATATCTACTAATATCTGCAGAGAGGGTTTTAGCCATTGGACGATGTAAAGTCTACAGAATAAAGCCATAGTGTCAGCAGTAACCTTGGAGTGTTCAAAGAGTTGTGGTGGCTTGGGATTGTGAAATTACAAAATGTGTTAAAAAGACTTGTTGACTTGGCTGGATTCCTTTGTAATGCACAGGTGTTTACAAGAACTAGAGCATTTTATCATAAATGATGTAACAGTCATGAGACTTCTCTGCTGCTCTCTGCTGCTCTCTGCCAGCCATATTCCCCGTAAAACTGGATGTAAACTTTAGTCATCTGCTGCTTTTCATTTCAGTTTTCCTTGGTTTCTCAGAAGCCTTTCAATTCCTTATAGCAATTCAGAGAGATAGTGCCCCTGGCAGGTTTGTACAGGAACACTGAAGAGAGAAATATGGGTGGAGTTGTTATCAGACATTTCACCACTCTGTCTCTCACTGTCACAGTCAACCCTCTACGCACACCTTGGCAATATAATCGCCATTGGCTAGTACATTTTTCATGTTTTCATTTTTACACACACACACACATATATATGATTCCAATCAGCTTATCTTTGTAAAATGCCACAGCTTCTTAAATCTTGTCTTAATCAGTCAGTCAAGCATTATGGTATGAAGCATTATTTAATGATAGAACTTTAGTGATTAGAAGTAAAACTTGGTAACTATGTATGAATGCATATTTGTCATTTTAACTGAACCTAAGACTTGTGGTGATGCTTAAGATATTGTTGGTCATTCAGGGTTTCTGTAAAAAAATAAAATAAAAAATAGTAGTAATAGATTATATTAATTATTATTAAAAGATATTATTACTACTAATTCTACTACCATACTAACAATATACAATGCACTACGGATTGATGAACTGCTGGGTTCATGAATATCAGTCACGTTGTCTGTGTTCGGTCAAATTGATTTGCTGAAATCAAAATTCGCCATTTGCGCGTTAGCTCCGCCCACTACCGAAGAAACCGGCTTATCTTCTGCATGTTCTGATAAGCTGAATAATTTTAGATGAAATCCATTATTTTGACAGGAAAATATGCCACACTATGTGGATAATTCTTCTGTGGTGACCCCTAATGGTAGAGAGAGTGTGTGATAGAAGAATCAATATTAGTGTCAAATAAATTGCGCTACCATGCTTTTGTTACTTTGTTTTTCTGACCTTAGTAAGAATTTGCCTTACTTTTCAGAATGTGCCTTAGGTGTTTTGTTTTATAATTAAGATGACTCATTTTAGGTAATGTAATCTAACTCATTAGATGAATTTAAGATTTTTATTAAACTAGTTTTAACCTTACCTCGAGAACGAGTCAATCTTTCGTTCTTTATCTGGCTCTGCATTCATCTTCAGTTCTCTCTTCACAGCAGTTCAGTCAGTGAACTGTTTGAGTAAATTAATTACTCTGGGATATTGGTTTGTTTCAACTCTGAGGGAGTGTCAGCCACATTAAAAAAGTTAACAACTTAAGTCATTTGTGGATGAATGTGGATTAATTAATTTACAGGTGTAAATTAGCACAAGTGCTACAACCTGGTAAAATGCATATCTCCTTTTAAGGTTAATGTATATTTTACACTGTCCCCGTTTAAATAAAAAAAATAAATAAATAATAATAATTAAAAAAAAATGCTTATTGGAGACGCAAACCATTTCAAATGATTCAGTTCGATTTGGTTCAAGAAGATCCGGTTACATCGAGTGATCCATTTGCGAACCGGATATCACTAAACTGCAGTGTTTTGAAAGTGCACACAACAGACCCGGAAGAGAAGACAATGCTGAATAAAGTCCTCATTTTTGCTATTTTTGGACCAAAATGTATTTTCGATGCTTCAAAAAATTCTAACTGACCCTCTGATGTCACATGGACTACTTTGAAGATGTTTTTATTACCTTTCTGGACATGGACAGTATACCGTTCATTCAAAGATAACAAACAAGGTTTGCTGTCTGCAGCCTTTGTCTGTGCTGATCTTCATTTACAAACATGTCATTCAAATGAACTGTAACTCCGTGAATACTCGACGAAGAGACATGAGAGAGATATCTATTGAAAACCTGACATGTCTACTTTTTAAACTAAACAAGTGCTGCTGAAAACAGATATTCTGTGATAAGTAATCTATATGAAAACAACGCGATGTCTGTTTTTCACGTCTCCCTTCATTGTCTTCTAATGCGACCACGTCCCCGTGCTGAACGCACTATTCAGATTCTAATGTTTCACTGAAGTGCGCGGCTTAAACACGCCAATACTACAGAAGACAACGCAGCAAGAATATCCTTTAAGTTTTTATATTTTACTGTTTGATTCGCGATGAGAGGAATAAGACATAATTCACCTCATTCATAAGTCAAGTCACCTCTATTTATATAGCGTTTTTAGATTGTAACAAAGCGACTGAACAGCATTAAATTGGAAAATAGTGTGTCAATAAAGCAAAAAGGCAGTTCATCAAATTATGTCATCATCCAGCTCAGTTCAGTTTAAATGATGTTTTTATTAACAAGATTCGGGAGGAGCACGTCAGATACTTAGCCTAATCAACACAGGTGGCTCATAATCAAGTAATCAATCCCATAGTATAAATATCGCTGACTTACCTCTATCCATTGACGGTTTACCAGCATCCCTCCTCCACCCCATCTCCTCACTTTGATTTCACCTTATAAATAGACGGGTAAGGGGGGGTACTCTAGGTTCGGGCCATTCCCGAGCTCGGAGCCCTTCCCCGGACAGCACGCCAAATACGCATACCATACCTAAGATAATTATATGTAAGCGTGAACTAGTGAAATAGTATCTGTGCAATCAAGTCAGCCAAAACCCTGGTAATTAAATGCCCCAACTAAGCAAGCAAGAGGTGACCGTGGCAAGGAACCAAAACTCCATCTGTGATAGAATGGAGAGAAAAAAACCTTGGGAGAAACCAGGCTCAGTTGGGGGGCCAGTTCCATTTCCAGTTCAATTCCGGGCTGCAGCAAAGTCAGATGCAGAAGAATCATCTGTTTTCCTGATGGCCGTTTAGGAGACAAGGTCTTGACTGTGGATCTGTCTCTGGTCTCTGGGGCGCATCTAGTTGGCCTGATCGCCGCTGACATTCAGGCCTGTAGACGTCCTCTCTAGGTGCAGATCCACCATTTGGGCTGGATACGTACTGGATCTGGGTGACTGCAGTGACCATCTGACCTGGATACAGACTGGATCTGGTCACTACAGTGACCTCAGAATGAGAGAGAAACAGACTAATATAAGCATAGATACCATTCTTCTAACGATGTAGCAAGTACATCGTGTGTTATGGGAAGTGTTCCCGGTTCCGGAGTTCCCTAATTAATGCAGCCTAAAAATCCTTTTAACGGATTTGAATATTAGAAATGTGTTAGTGTGTTATGTGTAAACAAGGTTAAAGAGGAGGGTCTTTAATCTAGATTTAAACTGACAGAGTGTGTCTGTCTCCCGAACAATGTTAGGTAGGTTACTCCAGAGTTTGGGAGATAAGTAGGAAAATGATCTACCACCCGCAGTTAAATATGATATTCGCTGTATTATCAAATTGCCAGAGTTTTGAGAAATGCAGTGGACATGGAGGACTATAGTATAATAATAGCTCATTCAAATACAGAGGTGCTAAACCATTCAAGGCTTTATAAGTAATAAGCAAGATCTAAAAATCAATACAATGTTTGATAGGGAGCCAGTACAGAGTTGACAGAACCGGGCTAATATGGTCATACTTCCTGGTTCTAGTAAGAACTCTAGCTGCTACATTTTGGACTAGCTGGAGTATGTTTATTAAGCCTGCAGAACAACCACCCAATAAAGCATTACAAT
Organism: Carassius auratus; assembly: GCF_003368295.1. Classification (NCBI taxonomy): domain Eukaryota; kingdom Metazoa; phylum Chordata; class Actinopteri; order Cypriniformes; family Cyprinidae; genus Carassius; species Carassius auratus. The sequence goes on along the minus strand of NC_039260.1, from coordinate 15,520,504 downwards.
TATCTAACCTTGAGGTCATGAACGCATTAATTAATGTTTCTGCATTTTGACATTGAGATCATTTGTTTTAATTTATATATATTTTTGAGATGGAAAAATGCAGTTTTACAAATGCTAGAAATGTGGCTTTCAAATTGAAAGATTGCTATCAAATAACACACCTAGGTTCATAACTGATGACAAATAATTAACAGAGGAGTCATCAAGTCTTAGACAACGTTATGGTTTATTACATGCAGAGTTTTTAGCTCCTGTAAATAACAACTCTGGTTTTTGTCAGAATTTAGCAGTAAGAAATTACTCCTTATCCAGGTTTTTATATCGACTATTCATTCCTTTAATTTTACAAATTGGTGTGTTTCTTGGGTCCTAAAAGAAATATAGAGTAAAAAAAGTGAAAGCTAACACCATGCTTCCTGATGAGGTCTCCCAAGGGTAACATGTTAAGCGTGAAAAGTAACAGCACTAGTACTGAGCCTTGAGGTACTCCATACTGCACTTGTGATCAATGTGGTACCTCTTCATTCACTGCAACGAATTGATGGCGGTTAGATAAGTACGATTTGAACCATACTAATGCACTTCCATTAATGTCAGCAAAGTTTTCTAGTCTATTCAAGAGAATGCTGTGGTCAATAGTGTCGACTAAGTGGTCAGCTAAGGCCATCCTTAAAAATATTCTTGTTTGCCGTAACCCGACGGACCCTGTCAATTTAGGACCGACTCAAATATATATTATTTTTTTTGGCTTTTAGTCCGACGACATGTCGATTGTACATCTGCGTTAAGACCGACCAATTTTTTTTTTACTCTTCAAACAACTAATACAAAAGCAATAAAATTATATTAATTATATTTTAGTAAGTATTGCAAATATATAAATTGTCTAGGCCTACATACAAATGAAGGCTATGTTCTTCCTTTAAAAGAAAACCAATGATGTCCTCTATGTTTACACTATTGGTTAACGGATGTCACACTATGGCCTGTGCGTTCGCTTCATCTCATACTTTTGAGATGTTGGTAATGATGGCTGTGGCTGCAGTAAACAAAATGTTTGTGGTCACTGTTCAAAGTCATACAGGTTCGGGCACCATAATAAATAAAAAAATTCATTAAAACAGCTCGACACTACTTTAACTTGGCCCAGATTTTTTCCCATCCGTTCTCCTGTCTAGTCTAAAACCATGACCGTGTCAACTGTCAGTTTATGTTGAAAAATTTATTGCACGAATCGATTGGACCAACCAACACAAGTTTTGAAAAATGAAAATAGGAAATTGATTTTAACGACCTTCTCTCTGAGCGCGTCCAGTTTCTTTAAAATTTTTTTTTTGGAACACACATCACACAGCAACTGCAGCTTCGGACACACATGCATAAAAGCAAATAATAGTTTTGCACAATGTTTCTCTTTTTACAACAAAAAATTTGAATTCTGCCGCTATGCTATGCCGTCTCATGCATACAGATTCGGACTAGAATCGCCTATGTATGTGATTTTTTTAGTTGTTGTTGACATTTCTAATCGTAAACACAGCCATGTTGAAGCCTGCAGTAAATGCAGGGCCATTTCTAGCCTTTTTTGCACCCTAGTCGAGATTTCTACCAACCCCCCCCCCCCCCCCCCCCCCACCAAAGATTAGTACCATAAATTAAAAACTAAACATAGCTGCAAGGAAACCATTTATTGCATAAATATTGCAAAATTTGTCCAAATCAGTGTTAATTTTGACACAAAATTTTAATTTAGTTGTAGTCTTAGTCTTTTGACTATAATTCTTTTTAGTTTTAATCAAGTTTTAGTCATCTGATTTGTTTTAATTTTAGTCTTATTTTAGTCGACTAAAATTGCTTGGACCTCTGCCATGACTGGCAGGGCCTACACATCTGTGGGCCAAGCCGCTTCATCTCTGCACACCATGGCCATATTGCAGGTGTTCCAGGCAAAGCTTCTCCGTTCCCTGGATGAGTCTAGCTCTAGTGAACCTGCTTTCCGTGACCTCCGCAGCGCCACTGATTTGGCTCTGCGCGCCACGAAAGCCACGGCCCAGGCCATCGGACGATCCATGGCCAACCTGGTTGTGCTGGAGCGCCACCTCTGGCTCAACCTAACAGAGATTAAGGAGAGCGACAAAGTGGCCTTTCTCGATGCCCCAGTCTCTCCATGCGGCCTCTTCGGACCAGCGGTAGAAGGGTTTACAGAACGCTTCACTGCAGCACAGAAGTCGTCCCAAGCCATGCGACACTTCCTGCCCAAGCGCTCCACCTCTGCCCCGAGTCGCCCCAGGACTGCGCCGACTCAGCACCAGAGCAAACCTGCCCCTTCGTCAGGGCCCCCGGCAAAGGATTGTGTGCTGGACCCGACGCCCTCTAAATCCTCCTGATCGTTGGGGAAGAAAGAGGAAGGGGCAAAGTCCCGCCGCGGCCGGAACACCCCAGAAGCTCTCTCGCCTGTCTGCTGTGCGACCTGGGCCCACTGTTGTTGCGTCCACGCAAAGCGCAGTTGTTATGGCGAACACAATAAATATTTCACATTTTCAAAAAGAGAGCACTTTTCCTCTTCCACACTCGTCAGTGTTCAGGCCCCTGATCAGCGGTCTGCCATCCGACACTATCCAGCCCCTTGTCACGCGGGCCGAGGCCTGGCAGGCCATCCCCGGAGTGTCCAAGTGGGTGTTGGGGATGACCTTACACGGATACTCACTGCAGTTCGCCCGAAGACCCCCGCGTTTTCGCGGAGTGATTCCCACCTCGGTAGAGCCGGACGATGCTCAGGTCCTCCGCACCGAAGTGATGACGCTGTTAAGGAAGGGAGCCATAGAGATAGTTCCTCCCTCAGACAGCGGGTCGGGGTTCTACAGCCGTTATTTGATGATATAAAGATGGCGGTCTCAGACCCATCTTAGACCTCAGACACCTGAACCTTTCCCTCATGAAACGGAAGTTCAAGATGTTGACACTGAAGCAGATCCTCACGCAGATTTGCCCCGAGGACTGGTTCTTCTCGCTGGACCTGAAAGATGCTTACTTTCACATCCAGATAGCCCCCCATCACAGACGATTCTTGAGGTTCGCGTTCGAGGGTGTGGCTTACCAATATACAGTCCTTCCCTTTGGGCTGTCTCTAGCTCCCCGCACTTTCACGAAGTGCATGAACGAGGCGCTCTCCCCTCTGAGACAGATGGGAATTCGCATTCTGAACTATCTCGACGACTGGGTCATTCTTGCCCAGTCACGAACCGAGCTAGACCACAACAGATCCATGCTCCTGAGCCACTTACAGTGCCTAGGACTCCTAGGAGCTCACTGCTCCCCAGCCAACGTATTATGTTCCTGGGAGCAGTTTTCGACTCCGTCAATATGAGGGCGGTCATATCACCAGAGCGCGCTCTTGTACTTCAGCAGCTCGCGGCCTCTGTCAAGAACAAAGCCTGTTTCCCTCTGAAGTTCTTTCAGAGGATGCTAGGGCTGATGGCTTCCGCCTCCCCAGTTTTACAGCTCGGTCTCCTACGAATGCGGCCCTTGCAGTACTGGCTGAAACTCCGGGTCCCACCTCATGCTTGGCGGCACGGCCGCTTTCGCATCAGGGTCAACCAGGCCTGTCTAGCAGCCCTGGAGCCTTGGATGAACCCTGTTTGGTTCAGTCGTGGAGTACCCCTACAGGCGGTTTCCAGAAGGACGGTACTCTCAACAGATGCGTCCAACCTGGGTTGGGGTGCTCTGTGCGAGGGCAGACCAGCCTTCGGCTCGTGGTCGCACGGAGAAAGCCATCTTCATATCAACTGCCTCGAGATGCTGGCAGTAGAACGAGCCCTTCAATCCTTTCAGGCAATCTTGGAAGGGCGCCACATCCTAGTCCAGTCGGACAGCATGACAGTGGTGTCCTACATAAATCACCAAGGCGGCCTTTCGTCCAGCCGCCTCTGCACACTGGCAAAGCGCCTCTTGGAATGGGCATTACCCAGGTTGCGATCGCTCAAGGCGACACACATACCTGGCAAGACGAATCTGGGAGCAGACATGCTTTCACGGAGCAATGTCCCCTCGGATGAGTGGATGCTCCATCCCCAGACAGTTCTCAAAATCTGGGAGATTTTCGGGAAGGCAGAGGTCGACCTCTTCGCCTCAGAAAGCAACTCTCATTGCCCAACTTATTTTTCAAAGGAAACAGATGCACTGGCCCACAACTGGCCCAGCCTCCTTCTTTATGCTTTTCCCCCGATCGCTCTGATCCCTCAGGTCATCAGACGAGTCAGGGAAGACAGACACAGAGTCCTCCTAGTGGCCCCACTCTGGAGGACCCAAGTTTGGTCCTCGGAGCTTTTCAGGCTTACCATGAAAGCCCCATGGCCGATCCCCCTGAGGCGGGACCTCCTCTCTCAGGCGAACAGGACAATCTGGCATCCACAGCCAGAACTCTGGGCTCTGCATGTATGGTCCCTCGATGGGAGCCTCTGAGCCTCCCCGGGGATGTACTACACACCATTGCTCAGGCAAGAGCCCCGTCTACAAGACGCCTCTATGCCCAAAAATGGTCAGTCTTTGTTGACTGGTGCTTAGCACAAAACAAAGACCCTGTTGAGTGTGATGTATCTCCGATACTGTCATTTCTCCAGGAGCGTCTAGAAAAGGGTCTCACCCCTTCCACACTCAAAGTGTACGTAGCAGCCATTGCAGCATTTCATGCTCCTATTGCTGGCCAATCAGTGGGTCGACACAGCCTCATTGTGCGTTTCCTGAGAGGTGCTAGGCGGTTGAAGCCCCCACGCCCTCTTACCGTTCCCACTTGGGACCTTCACACGGTCCTTGGAGCACTCAAAGGACCTCCCTTTGAACCGCTGCGGTCAGCTGACCTTCGGCCCCTAACGCTCAAAACCGCTCTGCTACTTGCTCTAGCATCGGTCAAGCGTGTTGGCGATTTGCAGGCCCTCTCGGTGAGCCCTGCATGCCTTGAGTTTGGGCCCAATGACTCTAAGGTCATTTTAAAACCCAGGCATGGCTACGTACCTAAAGTGCTCTCGACGCCATTCAGAGCACAGGTAATTTCCCTCTCAGCTCTGCCTCCGTTGTCAGGTGAGCGAGAGCTGGATTTACTCTGCCCAGTGAGGGCTTTGAGAATTTACATTGAGCGGTCTCAGCCGTTCAGGCAATCTGACCAGCTTTTTGTCTGCTTTGGTGACCGCACCAAAGGGTCTTCGGTCTCAAAGCAACGCCTCTCGCGTTGGATAGTTGAAGCTATCGCTCTGTTACTCCTCTATGGGCCTTGAGTGCCCCATAGGAGTTAGAGCCCACTCTACTAGAGGGATGGCCTCTTCATGGGCCTGGTCTAGTGGTGTCTCTATCAAGGACATCTGTGAGGCGGCCGGCTGGTCCTCGCCGTCCACTTTTGTCAGGTTCTATAACTTGGATATCCCGACCTTGCATGCTCGGGTTCTTTCGGTTTGATACGACGGCCTCTAGCAGACTCTGTCATCATACCACCTCCAGGGAGCTAGCTCCCTCTCAGCAGTGTAGCGTCAAGGGTTCGATGGCTCCGGCCCTCTCACTTATCCTCTGGACCCCAGGGTGTTCAAGTTAAGTCTTGTCGTTCCCTACCGTGGCACGGCGCGGTTGAATTCGTTCCCCATACGCAGTATGAGTGAAGTATCGAAAGGGAACGTACTCGGTTACGAACGTAACCTCGGTTCCCTGAGATACGGAACGAGTACTGCGTTATATGCTGTGCCACGAGGCTGCGGGTTCAGTGTCGTCGCTTCAGTCGTATGACCTGATTTCCTCTGGCGATTGCCTGCTTATATAGCCATTCGCCCCGCCCATTCTGGCAGGCTTTGGCGCGCTGCATCGCCACAGGCTCGCGCAGCTACGCAGCGCTGTCATTGGTTTAAAAAAGTTTACAGATTAAACCAATGGCAGTGCAGTTGCACTGCGTTATTGAAAAAAGGCTTCAGTATCGAGGAAAAAAGGAGCTTTTCCCCATACGCAGTACTCGTTCCATATCTCAGGGAACCGAGGTTACGTTCGTAACCGAGTACGTTATCAGCTACATATTAGCTATACAATAATACACAGCAGTGTTGTAGGCGAGTCACCAACTGTCGAGTCCGAGTCGAGTCTCGAGTCTCAGTGTTCGAGTCCGAGTCCAAGTCCGAGTCACCAAAGAGGAGTCCGAGTCGAGTCCCCATTATCAGAGTTTGAGTCCGAGTCGAGTCTCGAGTCCCGTATTGGAATTTTTTTGTTTGTTTTTTGAGGAAACAATAGCAACCGAGTTGGTAGACATTGAAGTCCATTATATGAAGAAAACATCCTGAAATGTTTTCCTTAAAATACATAATTTAAGAAAAAACGCCATGGATATCCTGGATGGCATTGGGAGGAGTAAATGGTTAGAAAATTTTCATTTTTGTGTGAACTAATCCTTTAACACTGTATATAGAAATACACTCGGCGAAAAAAAGGAATTTGCACATTACAATGAGTGTGTGTGAGAGAGAGAGAGAGTGTGAGTGTGTGTGTGTGAGAGAGAGAGAGCGTTTGTGTGTGAGTGACCGAGTGATTTAGCGTGAGAGCGTTTGTATGTGTTCAAGTGAATGTGTGTGTGTGATAGCACGCGCTTGGTCAGAAAGAAACGTGTAATGTCGTGCTTGGTCAGAAAGCAAGGGCCATTCAAATATCGCGTCTTTTTCACGCTAAAGTTCGTTATTTCCAATGTACTGTAGGCGCCCGGTATGCACGCTCATAATGGAAGCGTATGCACGCTCATAACGGCAGCATCCAGGCGCGTCCTCACCGCATCAAGTTAAAAACATCTCAACTTTTCAGAATTCCGCGAGCGCACCGTGGGTAATGTGACAAGAACTAACCAATCAGCTTCATCCTTTCCCGCAAGTGCCCGAGCGCTTTGGAAAAAAAGTAAAGTGAAAGTAAAGTGAGTGACGTCAGTGAGTGTGTTGTCAAGCAAAGGGAGCAAGCGGTAACAGTGTCTGTGAGGGAAAAGAATAGATCGCGGCTGGTCTTGGGCACGAAACATTTTTTTAATAACATTTTCAGTCAAAAACAACGTGATGAATGCTCAAGTCCGATTTTTGGTTTGCTCGTAGTGATGATGGAGCTTGTAGTTGAACAATTTGTAACATGCCTGTATATTTTGCTTTCTTTTTCTCATCTTCTTTTTTCTTCTTGCGATACTGAGCCCCTGATGGCTTTGACCTTTTCATGATGATGAAACTCAAACATTTACTTCAAGTAACTTTAACCACGGATGACGATGTTGAAAGGCAACGGCTTTCTGGGATTGTATTGCGCATGCACGACTTTAACATGACTCTAACGGCAGCAGCCACTATCACCACCAATGAGACTTACTCAGATAATCGCAAGTAATCATAATGCTTCGATATAGCAAAAGTATGAAAATATAATATGACCTTGAAATAATAATAATAATAATATTAATAATATATTAATATTATTAATATATTCAGGGCCGTTTTTAGGCATAGGCAATGAATCTAAAATATATGAAAGTTTAATTTTTATCAGTACATTATGGAAAATAATGAATTTTTATCACAATATGCAAATTTTTTGAGAAGGACCTGTATATCTCCTAATAGTATCGATCTTGGAAGTAGTACATAAAGTCATTACTGCTGTGCTGTTGGGAAATGTCAACACCTGTTGATGCTTTATTTTTTGTTAATTTAGCCACTGTATTGAATAAGCCCAGGTATCAGAATCGGTATCGGGAAGAGAAAAAGGATATCGGAACATCTCTACTTTTCTGTAGGATAGTGTACTTTCCCGAAAAGCAATTTCTTCTAATAACCCGAAATGAACTTAAATTACACTTTCAGTTTTGATCGTACAGATAAGAGCTATACATCAATAGAATCTGTAAAGGAATCTGTAATAGAATCTGCATTTTTGTATACAGACATAATAACAACAAAACTTTGTGCATTAATAAAATAAAGATAACAAACAAGGTGTGCTGTCTGCAGCCTTTGTCTGTTATGATCTTCATTTACAAACGCGTCATTAAAAGTAACTGTAACTCAGTGAATACTCAACGAAGAGACATGAGAGATATATCTATAGAAATGTCATGACATGTCTACCTTTAGACTAAACAAATGTTACCGAAAACAAATCTTCTGTGATAAAGTAATCCATATGAAAACTATGTGATATCCATCTTTCACATCTCTCTTCATTATCTTCTAATTCGTCTACGCCCCCGCGTTGAACGCGCTACTGAGATTATGGGCCCTATTTTAACGATCTAAACACTAAGTGTAAGGCGCACGGTGCAGGTGCACTCAAGGTGTGTCCAAATCCATTTTTGCTATTTTAACGACGGAAAAACGGTCCGTGTGCAGGGGCGCATTTTTGGAATGGGTTGTGCCTATTGTCTTAATAAGTTATGGGCGTAACATTCAATAAACCAATCAGAGTGTCATCTCCCATTCCCTTTAAGAGCGAGATGCATGGCGGATCGCTATTTACATGGTGGAAATCGTTGGCGGAAAAGCTGAACGCTTCTCAAGCGAAGAAACTGATTTACTCATGTGTGAAGTTAAAGCGCTTGAGCAGATCATCTACACGACAAGCAGGAATCCACCAAAGGTTCCCGAGGTGAAGAACGCATGGGATGAATTAGAATTTCATTCATCATTATAAGTAGCAATAGGCAGAATTGTAAATAGGTAGCCTAATTATAATAAACACGACTATCCATGATTACATTGTTATATTTATGTGGCCTACACAATAGTATTCTTTACACTGTAATCCTTTTGTTTTTAATATTTGGCATGTTTGTGTGAGGCACATCCCTGTGTGTAATAAGCAAAGTCAACGCACACTGTGGACCCGCCCAGAAGCGCATTTTCATTGACTTTAGACCAGGTTTTAGTTGGTCTGTGGTGCAGTCTGTTTTCAGCTCCTTAAAAAAGCAATGCGTCTGACAGGGGCGTAGCCATCTTTTCAGAAGTGAGGGGGACAAAAATTACACACACACACACACACACACACACACACACACACACATATATATATATATATATATATATATATATATATATATATAAAATATTATGATATAACATTTCTGTAATCTATATAGCCTACTAGTCAACAGTTTTTTAACAGTAAGATTGTTTATGTTTTGAAAGAAGTCTCTTCTGCTCACGAAGCCTGCCTTTATTTTGTCCAAAGTACAGCAGAAGCAGTAATATTGTGAAATATTTTTACTATTTAAAATAACTGTTTTCTATTTGATTATATTTTAAATGTAATGTATTCCTGTGATCAAAGCTGTATTTTCAGCATCATTCCTCCAGTCTTCAGTGTCACATTAATCAGAAATCATTCTTAATTTGCTGATTATCAATATTTAAAACAGAGGAGTACATTTTCTTCAGCATTTTTTGATGAATAGAAGGATCCACAGATCAGCATTTATGTGAATTTTTTTTTTTTTTTGGTTAAATAAATGATAGAAATTAATACTTGTATTAGCAAGGATTTTTTTTAATTGATCAGAAGTGATGATAAAGACATCATTTTACAAGAGATTTCTATTTCAGATAAATGCTGCTCTTCTGAACTGTCTATTCATCAAAGAAACCTGAAAAAATTATACTCAGCTGTTTTCAACATTATCATAATACAAGTTGTTGTATTTTTAGCAGCAAATCAGAATATCAGAATTATTTCTGAAATTTTCTCTAATCTCTAGATTTTAATTGGCTTAGAAATCTGAAGATTTCAGTTTCAGTTTAGTTTCAGTTTTCTTACAAAACTGCTGGACAATAACAAATAATAATAATAATGATTTGTTTATATACCTACTACACACACTTGTTATCACATAATAAGGCAGAATAGTTTATATACTGCAATAAATGCTATGTCAATTAGCACTGCATTGTTCATATTTTTATTACTATTACATTTTTTGGACTTGAAAAAAAACAAAACCGAAAATGCATGCGCAGACTATCCTGTCTCTTTGAGTTTAAATCTATATTTATTCACACCATTTATTGAAAACCTCTATACGAACACATTTGCCCGAAAAAGTGCGGGGGACGAATTTCCGTGATGATAAAAGTGTGGGGGACACGCCCCCCGCGTCCCCTGCGTAATCTACGCCCCTGGCGTCTGAACACACCTCTTTTTTAGACCAGCACACTGATGGGCGCACAAATGGGTGCAAATGCATTTGCTAATTGCTAGTTAGATTTTTTCCAAACTGTAATTCCTGGCTAAATGTATAATTAAAGTGAAACATTATGAAGTTTTAATAACAATATACACTATTCAATGTATCAAAAAAAACCTGATCAAATATTCTCAGCTCTTTTCCACATTTATAATAATAATAATAATAATGATACTAATAATACTAATAACAATAAATGTTTTTTTTGTAGAAAATCTGTGTAACTGGAGCAGTGATGCTAAAAATTCAGCTTTGAAAGTCAGCTTTGATTTTTCTTAAAGGGGGGGGGGGGTGAAATGCTCGTTTTCACTCAATATCATGTTAATCTTGAGTACCTATAGAGTAGTACTGCACCCTTCATAACTCCAAAAAGTATTTAGTTTTATTATATTCATAAGAGAAAGATAGTCTGTACCGATTTTTCCAAGCGTGTACGTCTGCAGACTGCAAGACGGGGGTGTAACTTGAAGTGGGCGTAACTTGAAGTAGGAGGCGTAACTTGAAGTTGTCCAAATCACACAGAACCACGCGAGACCTCAAAACGATAAGTTAATGGCAATATGGCGGCACAGAGTAGAATATTGATTACGTTTTAAGGGAGGCAGGGGTTTTAGGCAGGATTTGATTCATGATGTGTGTGTAGATATTAATGTTAGGGGACAATGTGAGAGTGTACGTTTTAGTAGGAAAACGTATTATCTGACCCACACTCCGGAACAGAAGAGGGCGGTAATGCACCAATAAGCTGGATGCCAACCGCCGTTAAACTGGAAAGAAGACGAATATGACAGCTTGCTGTGAGAGACAACGGTGAGAATCTTATTTTTTTCCGAAATAATTATTTAAAATGAAGTGTATAAGTCATTTTCATACAGTGGTATTGTTTTTGGAGTTAATAATTTATTAAAACTAAGGCGTAAAGTAAGCAACATATAAGCAAAAAAAGACGCTATCCCCAGGTATCACAGGCTCAGTCTGTCTGTGACCTACATAATATAGCATATTTGTGATTTAGCTGTAAACATGTTTTATAATGCATAAATAACAGGGGAGCTCCATTAAGTACACGACTCAATAGTAGATTTACATAAACTATATATACTTCTTGAAGACTAGTACTAAAATGTCTATTTATCATCTGACTGGATAATGTTTGATAAGTATTGTAGATGAGCACATCCAACAGACATGAAACAGGTGTCTGAGTGATATGTGTGTGTGATATTGTGTAGAATTCACTTTTGTCAACACTGCTATAGATGAATGTGAGTCATGTAAACAAACAAATCTACATAAAGTAACTAAACATAAGTTATCTATTTTATTTGTCCATTTGCAATATTGATAATTTAAGGAACATTTGTGTTGGATAAAAAGTGAGTTACATCAGTTATTAGTTCAACATGTAAATGCAGTATATCACAGATATATAACAGAGGAGACTGACTCTTGTCTGGATGTTACAGGGACAGATGAGACACATGTGTGTTTATCTGCTGTAGAGTAACTGATGAAGGAATGCTACCATCAAAGGATTTGTGTAAGTACACTACAAAAATAAATGAAACATTTTAAATCTTGAGTTGTATTTTATTATAATGTAATTTTAAACAACTATTACACCTCCTTTCTTATTCTTGATTTCTGTGCATTTGCTGCAGATCTTTTGTGGTGGAGCAGGACCTGCAAGGAAAGGTGAAAAAGAGGGAAAACCTGAAACAAAAGAATAATGTAATGACTTTTTGTATTGTGTATTTTTGTAGGACATGAACATGTCTGTAGACTGGTGTGTGCACTGAGGATGGAGAAGACCACAGCATCATCCTGGAAATGATCGAGAGTCACAGATGAGATGCTCCATCACTCCAGCTCTTACCGTCTCATCAGGACCAGATGCTGCTGTGGTGTCTTCATCCTCAGTGACCCCAGAGCCAGTGAGAGCATCTAGAGAAAGACCACAAGACACTGAGGATGTGATTTTGGTAATGTTTGTTCAGCTGGTTAATGTTTAAACAATGAAGGCTGACTTTCAGAAGCTTCAAAAGCATCATCAAAAAATGTGATGGAGCTTTTATCTGAAGTGATTGACAGTGCTCTTATAACAGGGGCCTACAATCCCCTGATCAACCTGGAGAAGAGAGCCTTGCTCAAGGACACACTGGTGTTCCTGTGGCTCAAGGGGTAGAGCATTGCGTTAGCAGTGCAAGGTTGTGGGTTCGAATACCAGGGAACACATGTTAGGTAAAAACTAATAGTCTGAATGCACTGTAAGTCACTTTGGATAAATGTATAATTTATTTATGTATTTGAACCACTTCAGTGGTTTAGCCCACTACAAAAGTAATAAATCATGTACTTGTAAACTCTGTGTAAATGTTTTTCAGGTAGTCGTGCTCATGGGGTGCAGGCACACGAAAGTTTGGAGCAGACACAGCAGTCAGATTGTCCTGCACGTGTTCCCCTGCTCTAGCTTCAAGGTTGTGTGGTTCAGAGAGCCGTCATCAAGGTCTTCCTCATCCTGTTGCTCAACGACATCCCCATTGAGAAGAGTGCGATTGTGAAGTGCAGCGGCAGAACTGTATCAGCTGTGTTCAGATGGCAGGAGGATGTTGGGTTCACCATCTGTAAATACTTGATTGTTAGAACAATAAGTTTGAATGAAGCTTTGTATCATGTGTTGTTGACTTGTGCATGTATGCATTTATTGTGATGCTAACTTTTATACATTATTTTAATCATTTAGACATATTTTTGGTTGTCAGTAAATAAAATATAAATATTTTATCCATTAATGTATTAATTGCTTGATTGAAAATGGATGTATTCACATCGACTGCATTTATTTAACTAGTGTATATATTCATGTATAGCTGTGTCACAAAAGAAAATACATTTGGCTTCTTTTACTAAAATGTAATTTTAAGAAAAAAAAAATTATATAATTATTGGTTGGCATTTATCGTTATTATTGCATGGTAAATGTTGGGGTGGGCAAAAGATGCAATTCATTATGGGGTAATGTTAATTTTCGAGTAGTAATACTTACATTTTTAGAGTATCAAATCAACAGTCTTCTCCAAAGATGAGATCTTCAAGCAGCTGATCGAAGTACCCTTTGTGCAGATATTGCAGTCGCTGTGAGGTGTTTGTGCACCTGACCCACTTTTTTATTATTATTGCCAAATTATTACATAAAAGATCATGGTAAGAGGTTGTATCTGACAATAAACAATCATAATGCCATAAAACAGTAAATAAAAAAAATTATGTGTTCATAGTATGAGATGCTATAAAAGAAAAACTTTTTTCACGTAAAATTATTTAACAAATATTCAAGAGATAACGATTTTGGGTTTTCTAATAAAAAACAAATGTTTTAAGGATAACACTTGATCACATTAGTGGAGTTAAAAATATATATATAAAAAAATCTACAGTATTGGCTATACTACAATCACAAAATAAAAAGGCAGCCGTTTCTGCAACGTTCTTCATTATCAAGATAATTACAAATACAATAATTAAACCTGTCACTTATATCTTTTACGTTTTTGTGCTTGTTATAACTTTGTAGGTCACATGATCAACATAGCGGATGATGATATACAATTTGGATTCATTCTTCATACATACGCATTTAGGCTGTAGAGTATAAACTCTTTTAGCGCTCCTTAAGTTAGTACTTATTGAAATTAAGTGCCTAATTAAAGGGTATGCGGTTTCGAACGCATCCCGACAAAATCTCGTTTTGAGGTCTCGCGTGGTTCTGTGTGATTTGAACAACTTCAAGTTACGCCTCCTACTTCAAGTTACGCCCACTTCAAGTTACGCCCCCGTCTTGCAGTCTGCAGACAGACCCTTCTCGATTTTTCCCGGAAAAACACGAGCGCCTGGAGGCGTGACGTGTGGGCGGAGCTAAAGAATGTGCAAACACTTGCACAACTGCGTTGATGCTCTGTAAAAAATAAACTCCATCCACTGGTCCCTTAATGCTGTTTTTTCTTTGGTAATCTGTGCCGGTTTTTTTGTCCTGGCAACCAAAAACACACTCCTTTTGTGACATTTTGCGACGCTCTCGCTCTGATCAGTGATTGTCTGTGCACAGCCTCTCTCTGCTCTGCTATACGGGAGCGCGCGCTCTTCCGGCAAATGTGCCCTCAGGACCCATATAAGGAAATTCCGCTCCATCTAACGTCACACAGAGCCATACTCGAAAAAAACTTTCAGAAACTTGTGACAAACCGGAAGGAGTATTTTTGGAACAGAAATACTCCTTCAAACGTACAACTTAATTTTTGAAACTTTGTCCATGTTTAGCATGGGAATCCAACTCTTTAACAGTGTAAAAAACTCAGTATGCATGAAATAGCATTTCACCCCCCCTTTAATAAAGTGTTTAACTGCACTCGCAAGTGAATATTAAATTATTTTTTGGGATAATTAAATATTTTCTAAATAAACTACAAACATATAAATTTATTTTGTCCTCAGATTCTTTCTTGTAACTCTTCACTCTGTCATACACCTGACTGAAAGGCTCATTATGCAGCTAATTACGTGGGTCTTGTCTTCTCAGGTGTAAATCACAATGATATTCATGATAGTTGACGCCTACTTGCATATGACTAACCAACAAAAAGTGTCTTTGAAAATTTAAATCAATATATTGTTTTCTGTGAGTGAGTAAAGATGATGATTTTCACATAATTTAGAAAGAAAAATTCTAGGCTACAAGCTCCAGTTCTCAAAAGTCCTAGGAATCAATGTTCTGTATGTGTTTTATTGCCTTATTCAAGTGATTTAACATTTTTTGTTTTTCACTAACCACACATAAACATTTTTTTTCCTCAAAAACACAATCATGTACAGTACATGCTGCTCACATATTATTAAAGCCCAGTTTGTGCTGATTACAGTGATATTAGACTTTAGCCATTTAGATGTTTATAAGCAACTGAAAAAATGCACAAATGTCAGGGCATGACAAAACTTTTCCAGGCCCCAAAAATACCCTTAGACCTCAGAGGGTTCATCTTCCTTAAGCGTAAATGAGCAACCGTATCTAAAATGCTAGAAAAGAGAGAGTCAATAGTTTCTGTTACATCATCGTTTTTCTGAATTTTTGGATGTGCTAAGAAATTAAGATAAATTTAGGAAGATTAAAAAGGTTTAAAAGCAGTCTTTTGTGGTATAAATGATGGTTCTACCATACTTAGTAGGATACAAGGAGTAGAATTTACAGCTTTAGCTATATGAAGTTTACACAAGACTAGATAATGATCAGTGATATCATCGCTTGGCTGCATAATTTTAACACCATCAACATCATAACATCAACATCATAACATGGGGAAGTCGTGACCTAATGGTTAGAGAGTCGGACTTGCAATCGAGTGGTTGTGAGGTCGAGTCTCGGGCCAGCAGGAATTGTAGTTGGGGGGAGTGCATGTACAGTGTTCTTTCCACCCACAATACCACGACTGAGGTCCCCTTGACCAAGGCACTGAACCCCCAACTGCCCCCCTGGCGCCTCAGCATAAATGGCTGCCCACTGCTCCGGGTGTGTGTTCATGGTGTGTGTGTGTGTGTGTGTGTGTGTTCACTTTGGATGGCTTAAAAGCAGAGCACTAATTCTGAGAATGGGTCACCATGCTTGACTGTATGTCACGTCACTTTCACTTTCACTTTCAATCAATATAAGGAAGATGAGTATATCAAGTAAATAAGGCCATTCAACTCTGTAAAATTCTTCAGACCCCCGACGTATGTGGCAAGGCATACAATCTATCACAGACTACAAAACACCTAACACTGAGCCCCCCTCCCTGACGACCACAATCACTTTTATGCTCGTTTTGATTGAAATAATGAGATCTCACTCAAAGCTGAGCATCAACCTAGTGAACTGCCACTCTCCACCTCAGATGTTTACTCCACTCTGTGTAAGGTGAACGCATGGAAGGCAGCTGGCCCTGAGAGAATACCTGGTCATGTGCTTAAAGCCTGTGCGGAGCAGCTGGCTGAGGTCTTCATGGACATTTTCAATCTGTCCCTGGCCCAAACAACTGTCCCCACTACCTTCAAAACCTCTGATCTCCAAGCTCAGCCAGCTTGGAATCAGCACATCCATCTGCAACTGGATTCTAGATTTTCTGACTAACAGACCTCAGTCTGTTAAGAGGGGAGGGGGGGGGGGATGAAATGCTCATTTTCACTCAATCTCCTGATAACCTCTTATCCTCCATCATCACTCTGAACACCGGTGTGCCACAGGGCTGCGTACTGAGCCCTCTCCTGTTCTCCTTATTCACCAATGACTGCATTCCTGTTTATGGCTCCAACAACATAATCAAATTTGCAGATGACACCACGGTGGCAGGTCTGATCAAGCATGACAATGAGTCAGCCTACAGGGATGAGGTGCAGCACCTGGCTGAAGACAAGGAGATCATTGTGGACTTCAGGCAGACCATGAGCCATGCATACACACCCATCTACATCAACGGAGCTGCAGTGTCGAGTTTCAAAATCCTTGGCATCCACATCTATGATGACCTCACCTGGTCCCTTAACACCTCCACCCTAGTCAAAAAGGCACAGCAGCACCTTTACTTCTTACGGAGCCTTAAGAATTTTCCCAGGATCCTTGTGGAATTCTACCGCTGTACCATTGAGAGCTTACTCACTAACTGCATCTCAGTATGGAACAGCAATTGCTCCGCATCTGACCACAAAGCAGACTCTAGTTGGTAGTGAAAACTGCTCAACGGATCACCAGCACCCAGTTAACTTCCATTGAGAACATCTATCACAAGCGCTGTCTGGGCAGGGCAAGGGACATCATCAAGGATGCCTCTCGTCCTAACCATGGACTTTTCACCCTCCTTCCTTATGGCAGGCATTACAGGAGCCTACGCTCTCGCGCTAGTAGGCTCAGGGAGAGCTTCTTCCCCAAGGCTGTGACACTTCTGAATGCCACACCATCAATCTAACCTGCACCTGTTCTCTTACTGCATATATTTCACATGTATTGCACTACTCATGTTTTGCACAGACTGCACATTGTTCAAGCCATTACACTGTAAACTGTCTGAAGTTGTTACTGTACAAAGCACAGTAAACTATTTCTATAAAAATATCATTGCACTACTATTATTTTGCATTGAATACATTGTTTAACAATATTATTGCACACTCATCCAAATGTTTTTTTGTGCTGCTGTTCATAATGCATATATAATCCTTCATTGCTGCTGTTCATAATGTACATATTCCACTCCTATTTATATTCTGTACATACCCTGCTTTACACTGTATATAGCAACTCCAAAAAAAATCTCTCTTCTGCATCTAATGATAAAATACATGTATCTTTAGAGCCATTCATCTTATAAATGATATTCAGTACTTACCTAATCTTATGGAATGCCTGTATATCACATCACTTTCACTATTTCGGACAAAGCCATTTTGATCCATTCATATTAGTGAAGGTAAATGAGATTCTGCAGTATATAACTGGTATATAATTGGAAAAATTTTGTAAAGGTTTTGTTAATCTCCATCTGATGCCATATTACCATATTGTCATATTGTATAAATATTATTAATTGCTTTACTTGATTGTAATAATTTAATCTGCATTGCTAAAAGTCTGCCTGACTTCTCTCTATACTCATATATAGAAGATATTTGTTTGAGACTAATTAAGCTATTCACCATCGCCGAGGTGTGTTCTCTCCACTGTCTACTCTGGTCACCCCATCCGGCAAGTGCACTTCCCGTTTGCAAGGATTCTCATTCTCCATCCATTTACTACTCGTTTTCATATTCTACCGGTCTCAGTAAATACCAGTTTATTGAGAAATACCAATGAATTCGCCCAGAATTCCCTCCGCCAGCAATCCACAGGTTTTACACCATTTCAGTGCGTACTTGGTTACCAGCCCCTTCAATTCCCTGGGTCTGGAGACACCTCTGATGATTCTGCTGTTGAGTACTGGTTACGGGAGAGCAAGAGAGTTTGGGATGCAACACACCATCACCTCCAACTGGCAGTGCGCAGACGGAAGATGGCAGCCGACCTGCATCGTACACCTACTCCCACCTACCAACCGGGACAGAAGGTCTTGCTGTCCACTCGCAAGATCTGACTGTGCCGGCCCTGTAAAAAACTGAGTCCCAGATTCATCGGCCCCTTTGCTATCCAGGAATAAGTCAACC
The DNA here is from genome assembly GCF_003368295.1 of Carassius auratus. Taxonomy (NCBI): domain Eukaryota; kingdom Metazoa; phylum Chordata; class Actinopteri; order Cypriniformes; family Cyprinidae; genus Carassius; species Carassius auratus. The sequence continues at coordinate 15,502,053 of NC_039260.1, read as the reverse complement.
CATTCACTTACAGACTCCAACTGCCTCCTCAATACAAAATTCACCCAACCTTCCATGTCTCACTCCTAAAACCTTTTCACCCTCCTTTCTCCACAGAGCCTGGACAGAGGAACCCCCTCTCACATTACTATTAGAGGAAAGAGCCTTCTTCAAGTTCAAGTCTGCTTTATTGTCAATTTCCACATGTACAGTACATACATACAGAGAATCGAAATTGCGTTACTCTCAGACCCCGGTGCATACAGATAACATTAACATTAAAGCCTAAAAAATAACTAGATCAAATATACAATGTAGATACAACTATACAATAAGGGAATGATAAAAAAAGACATATAATAAAATTAAAAATAAAGTTACAAATAAAGTTAAATAAAGCAGCGCAAGACAAATGACAGATATAGTGCAAATCAATGAAGTGAACAACAGTGCAGTTAAAATATTTTTTAGTGCAAAAAATCACTTATTAAGAATATCTTAAGTCTGATTAAAGTGACAAGTGACAATTGACCAAGAGCAGTTATTTAAATGACTGATGAGGTAGTGGAATGACGTTCCATGCCGAATGAGGTAGTGAGCGGTGAGTGAGCAGACCAATGCTGCACAAGTGACTAGTGCATGCCATCATATAATGGGGGGGGGGGGGGTTCATAGTTCAGTGGTGCCTGGGGAAGAAGAGGGGGGGGGGGCAGGTTTGGGAGGGAGTCTTTCAGTCTGTTGGTCCTGGCCTGGAGACTCCGCAGTCTCCTCCCTGATGGTAGCCGGCTGAAGAAGCTATGTGATGGGTGGGTGGGATCACCTGCGATGCAGAGGGCTTTGCGGGTGAGACGTGTTCCATAAATGTCCTGGAGGGAGGGGAGGGAGGGGAGGGAGACACCAATGATCTTCTCAGCTGCTCTCACTATGCTTTGCAGAGTCTTTCGGCAGGACGCGTTCCAGGCGCCATACCACACAGTGATGCAGCTCGACAGAATGCTCTCAATGGTGCCTCTGTAGAAGGTGTACATGATGGGGGGTGGGGCTCTGGCTCTTCTCAGTTTGCGGAGGAAGTAGAGACGCTGCTGTGATTTCTTGGCCAGTGCTGCTGTGTTTTCAGTCCAGGAGAGGTCCTCTGTGATGTGCACACCCAGGAACTTGGTGCTGCTCACTCTCTCCACAGTCGCACCGTTGATGGTCAGAGGAACGTGCTGAATGTGTGCTCTCCTGAAGTCTACAACAATCTCTTTTGTCTTCTCCACGTTCAGAGAGAGATTGTTGTCACTGCACCACATGGCCAGGTGGCTCACCTCACTCCTGTAGTTTGTCTCATCTTTGTTGCTAATGAGACCCACCACAGTCGTGTCATCTACAAACTTAATAAAGAGGTTGGAACTGTGTGACGGTGTATAGTCGTGGGTCAGCAGAGTGAAGAGGAGGAGGAGGGGGCTCAGCACACATCCTTGGGGGGCCCCAGTGTTCAGTGTGATGGTGCTGGATGTGTTGCTGCCGACCCGTACCGCCTGAGGTCTTCCAGTCAGAAAGTCCAACAGCCAGTTGCACAGCGAAGTGTTGAGCCCCAGCTGACTCAGCTTGTAGATGAGCTGTTGAGGGATGATTGTGTTGAGTGAAGGAGTGAAGGAGATCCTGGAATCCCGGCGACGTGGTGGTAGATTAGAGTACCTTGTCGGCTGGGAAGGTTACGTCCCAGAAGAACGCTCCTGGGTCCCTAGAGACGACATCCTAGGCCCTATACTCCTAGAAGCATTCCATACCTCTCACCCAGATCGCCCTGCTCCCCGAGGCCGAGAAAGACCACCACGTTGTCGTGCTTGATTCATTACCCACTGGAGGAGTGGATAATGTCACAAGTCTGTCAGGCCCATCACAACACACTCACGAACATCAGACCAACACGACCTCTACATATAAAACAAACGATAAAAAGCATATTCTGAAATCTGAATTTATTCAGAGAAATAACTGACTATATAAAGTACGGATTTCAAGACATAAAGCTATATTTCCAAGATAGTAAGCTAAGCTTTTCATTTCATTATAGAGTAATATTAACAACATAATTGTATTATTCATTCTAATATATTCAAATCCATTTCTGATACTAATACGTTCATGTTTAATAATTCCTGAAAAATTATGTTCACAAAGAAATAATCTATATTTTGTGTTGGATCAGTTACCTGTCGTCAGTGCGCAGCAGACACACTCAACCTAAACAGTTTAAATATATCGCTTATCCTGCCCTAAAAGACCATAAACGCTGCAGATAGCAACTGAAATAAACACTAATTTGCATACACATGACTTAACTTTTTATCTAGGATGCATCAAGTGGTGACTTGTGTGAACCTGAGGCAGCAGGTAACTCACAATGCATTTCGAACCAACAAGTGAGGATTAATGGAGGAGGTGAAAACCTGCATTATTTTCAAAATATTACAGTTATTGTGTTATGAAATGTAGTTTTAACAATTTTTCAGGCAAGAATGTAGTTGTTTAAAACTCAAATTTGTGGTTTATTTATAAAGATAGCACCTATTTGAAAATCTGTATTGCCAATTTCGGAGCTGTGAGCTCCATGGCGATCAAGGGGGCATATGGCTCCCATGTATCCTGCCAAGAGCAGCCTTACTTCGATTAGACATTCTGATATTTGTTGCTGGCTCTGATTACTCTGTAGTGGTTAAACATGATATATTATTTGTTTTGGGTATATATAAAAGGCAATCTTTGGTCCAATGAATCTATTATTTGTTCCTGGTCATATTGTTTTGGCTGAACACAAAGTTTCATAACTTTATATTTATCTTTACCATCATGTAGCGCTGACGTCTGCATGAATTGTTTGCTTATGTCTTTATTTCCTACTATATAAGCCTCTTATATTTCATACTTCTACATGTATGCATACTTTTAATTTAAGTGATTTTAAAATAATCTTCACAAACTATTTTATATATGCAGAAACTATACATATTAATCTTTATTCAAGCTATAAAAGTTAATCAGCGACTAGAACAGTCCAAGGATTTATATTTTTCTTTTGTTCTTTGATTAACATCAATGATGTTTGAAAAAATCCAGTCTCTGTCTGTGTCAGTTTGAGTCTTGATAAAGTTTTAAATCCCTGCCACCAAGATGATCCTCTGTCGTGGATTTATTCACACACTTTTAAATATTAATTTGAAGCTTCTTATTTTCAGATTCTTATTCACGGCTTTATCATAATAGGCTGCATATTAACTTATTGGAAGAAAAACGCAAGTTCTATGTGAAATCAGACATTTGAGCCCCCCCATATAGTCAGAATGGCATAATCAATAACACCCATGAATATTCGACTGTGAGATTGGTAGTAGCATCGAATCGTTGCCTATTCAGGGTCACCCCTAAACTATGTACTAAAATGTTGTAGCCATTAATACTATTGTAGGCACAAATATTGCACGACTCTACTATTTTGTCTGCAGTTGTTATAAAAGTAGTCTGCCCTAACCATTAGAAGAAGATTAACCTTGCCTCTCATGCTTAGATTTACTATCAATTTCCCCCAGCACAAACCCTCTGTTGATGTTAAAATCCTGTTAAAATCAGGATTTGCTGATGACATGCAAGTAGTACTTTCAGACACAAATTTTAGGGGAATTATGCAAGGTCATTTACTAAGGTTTGTGGTAATTTACAGGTATTTGCACCATTATTTAATGCCCCAAAATCATGTCGTCTTAATCATGTTTGTGCCTGTGTTGTTAGTAGATTACCTGCACTGTTTATCACTTTATCCTGAAAGGTGTTTTTTATGTATAATTAAATTACTTATTGAGGTGCTTATCCTCAATTTTGTATTCCAGGTTAAAAAAAGTGGAAAGTTTGAGAAGTTGAGTCAAGAAGAACGAAAGAGACAAGAGGTAAGGTTCCACATGTCGGCATTCCTGACTTTTTCATTCTCTCTTTTTTGATCTTGGTTGGTTTTGCATTAAATTCCACACGTCATATTTGTTCTAGAGATGCACTGATAGGATTTTGGTTCACTCCGACCAGAATCAGTATTTGAACGTTTCTGTTCTTGTGTTCCACTGTGAAACTGTGTTGGAAAAGTTACTAATGTTATTTAAAAATGATTTTTTTTTTTTGCCAATAAAAATAATAATAATAATAATAATAATAATGTACAGCATTTAATTTACTCAGAAGAGAAAAAAAGTCTTGGGGCCCTATCTTGCACCCAGCGCAATTGACTTTGTACACAGACGCATGTGTCATTCCTATTTTGCACCCGCGCAAAGCGCGCTTTTCCCTCCACAGAAGCACGTCGCTAAACTAGTGAATGAACTTGCGCTCCCTGGGCAGTTCAGCGCAAAAAAGGAGGCGTGTTCCGGCGCAAACAATCCCTGGTGCTATTTTGCTGTTCCATTAAACAATTGCGCCACTGACCAGAAAAAACCTAGTCTAAAGTCAGTGGCGCGTTGCGCGTTGTTCATTATGCTATTTTAAGGGCGCATGCTTGACCATAATGTATAGCGTGCACAATGCGCATACACTTTGCTCATGTAATCTACACAGATGCAACAGTTATTTTTGCAAATCATAAATTGTTATACTAAAAAAATATTAACACATGAGATGACGGAAATCATTGTGGTGTGCCACGAAGATGTGAAAAAAATAGGCATAAATCTAGCTTACAAATTATTCAGGCTAATTATTCTCCCATCCCCATACAACACAACTTCTCTGTCTTTCACTGCTCTTACAAGAACATCAGTCTCCTCGGCTGTGAACCGCTCCTGGCGTGCGCCTGGTAAATACGCCATAATAATAGCAATCCATAATGGAACTTGCGCACCTGCTTTTAAAGGGAATGTTGGATGACGTTCTGATTGGTTTATTTCACGTTACGCCCAAACCACACCTATGAATAATGAAGCTACTTCAGACCAACCCATTTTAGATTTGCGCCGGGCGCAAGAGCCATTTATCCCGCCGGGAAAACAGCAACAGCGCCAAGACCCGCTCACAAAGTTACTTGTGTTTCGCCCTTTGACACTTGCGTTTCAGATCGTTAAAATAGGGCCATTGATCTCTTAGTCACAGCCAATAGAGCAGCATCTTTTCTAGATTAACCAACGACCAAATCTACAGTTAGGCTATTTTAGTTTTTATCTCTCTACAACAGATCCTCTAAAGTTGTATTTAGGCTAGTCATAAGCATCAAGCCAAAATGAATTAATTTCAAAACTAAACTGAAGCCTACCTCTCTCATTCTGCACAAATGGTTTCCATATTTGTGAAATATCTGGATGCTAACCTACTGTATAAGGTTACTACAAGCTTTGTTCTTCACTTGCATTATCGACGTAAAAAACATCATCCTTTACCTATAGGCTATATCAGCAGTGAGGCGCTGGTCACACTGAATGGCACAGACTGTACTATGGATTACGGTATTTAAATTGACCAGTGTAACTTTTTATGTTTCTTTAACTGTATTTTGTTTTTGTTTTTTGATAATGAACAGGCTGTGATGTCAAATTAGAAAAAATTGGGCTTGAGGTATCGAGGTGATCACTGCGATGTTTTCCCAGCTGTTACTCCGTAATTTATGGTCATACCAATGCTGCTTTGTCATACAGATAGATGAAAAACATAATTCAAAATTGTAATGCTTTTGTAAAATAAAGGAAACTGCTTTCTGACATTTTTTTTTTTCATGACCTTCGGAGCATGTTACAATTATCCAAAACTTTTTTTGTTTTTGTTTTTTAAATCTGTTAATGATTTAAGTGAAATATATTTTGTGTATAGGCCAGTATATTGCTTTTTATGTAGCCTGTATAGTTTTCTGTTTTCTCCATTCACAGAAACACTGCATGTGCATGATGTGACCTTGTGTGAATCCATGTTCTACACTGGTTTCAAACAAAAAGCTGAATATTACATGCTATTCATTTTCACTTAAATGTAGGCCTAATTCTTGGTGGTTCATGGCATATCTTCAGTTAAACTGTTAACTCTAACGCATTGCCATTGTGACTTAACTAATGATGAATTTACAGCTGAGAGCAGGCATCTCACTTGTTGGATGCTTCAGCATCACGTTTGCAAATGGCTGTACTATGCTGCCTGACAAACTATATTTTGTACCGGTTTCATTTTGTTTTGGCAAGTATTTAATTATTTTGCCCTGAAAAAAAAACATTGGATCATGCAACACACATGGAACTCGTTGTCTCCATTCAGTTAATTAATAAACCATCCGTATCAGACCTTTTCATGCCATATCCAATATGCAGATAGCTTTAAAATAATCATAAATCGGCCAATAAATATCGGTGGCCAATACATCGGTGCTACCCTAATTTGTTCCAAACACATTAGGCTGATAAAGGTTGATCATATATAAACTTGGACAAAACAGACCATTAATAATAAATAAATTTAATGTTAATTAAATGAATGTTTTTACTGTGTTTTTGCAAATACATGTTGTTATAGAAAATTTTATTGAGCATTTCCTCAAGTTTAAGGCAAGTACAGTTTACATATGAAAGAAAGTTCCAGATATGTAAAGAGAATTGTGCCAGCTGTCACCTGTTATTATCCTGCTTTTTGTCAGTTAGGAGAGATCCTCAGGAATATGAGCACGATATATGTAATAATTGAAACTAGAAAGCTGTAATACAATGCCTAAATTACGTTTCTTTCCCTTAGGCCATATTTGAGGTAATTTCATCAGAGCACAGTTACTTACACAGTCTGGAGATCCTCGTCCGTCTCTTTAAGAACTCAAATGAGCTCAGCGAGATCATTAACAAAACGGACCATCACCACCTCTTCTCCAACATTGTTGACGTCTGTGATGCCAGCAAAAAGTAAGAAATTCCTTTGACCTCACCTGAGATAAATGTATGAAGTTTGTAGCTTTTAGCTCTGATAGTTTTCTGATATGGTGCTGCTGTTATAGGCCTTGGAAGATTAAATTTGCCATTTTCTCAATGAATATTGGGAACCTGAGTGTGCTGACATCATACAGTATACTGATGAGCTGATAATATTGCCAAATTAGGTATTAAGTCTTGTCCTGGCATGTTAGCTAACCCCAAATTTACTGGACTTTCTCGAAGTGCTCAAGAGAAATTAAAGATTGCCAATGCATGTTTAATATTAATAGGTTTTATTTTATTTTTGATGTGAAATGCTCTAGACTGCTCTCAATGAGTTTGTAACAACCTGAACTAAATAACTGGTTTTATTGGGATGGCTTGGAGTGGTTTAAAATCAATGCAAAATGTTAGTATTATTCATTTCCAAAGCTGTTTGTAAATCGGAGAGATGTCCTTTCCACCTGATGCTTTAGGTAATGAAGGAAGCTGAAACTTGAAACCATCACTTTTGCAGAGACAGATGATATTTGCTCTGCCAACAGTCTGCTGCTCTGAATGCATCTCCTGGGAACCTCTTACTTTATCTTGCTCATGTCCATTTTCAGTTGACAATTTGTAGCATGTTTAGTTCAAACAGCTGCCTAATGTCATCATTGCTTAAATGTAATGTGATTAGACTTGGGCCACATTTAAGGATTGTTGATTGAAACTTTGGATTTTGGGGTTTTTGTGTGGATGGGAAATTTAGGAAGATTTTGGCTCAGCTGAGAGCAGTGATGATTAGCTCAAACTGTATATAAACATTTGTTAATATTGATTGAATTGTGAGGTAAGTAGCTCTGACCAAAGTCTGGTTTATATGGTGATATAGCTCAGCAAAGTGCTGATAAAAGAAACACAGGAAGCCACCAATAAAAGTTTTGAAGTTGTAATACTGTTTTTATTTACTTTATATTGCACATTCAATTTGCCTTTTGGTAGTTTATTTTATTTAGTTTACTTGCTGTCTGTTAATATAGAAAATTCATAACCAGATGCACATCCAAGATCCATTATTGTATAATCACAGTTCCACAAGGGATCATTAAGCCGACCCCTGTCTTTCTTACCGTTGTTTTTTTTTTTGTAGACATTGTCTCAGCACTTCACCCATCCAGTCAGTGAGGAGGAAAAGGAATAAAATGACAAAACTTATGTTTGCCTATGTATTACTGAATGTTTGAGTGCATATGTTCTTCCCATCAGTGTTGTCCATGTCACATTCCTACACTCATATGGCCCTGATCCCTAAAAATTTAGGATAAAATTTTCTTTGCCTGTTGTTCAGCAACATAATTTATATGGGCTCAGTACTGTTGTTTCACATATCTTATGAGAGTTACATCATGCTATTCTCTTTTTGAACTCACACAAACCCTCTCTATGTATTCAGGAACAGCATGTCTGCTTACACGACCATCCATTACTATGGGTTAGCTTAAGAGTGCAGCTTTGTGTTTTTGTGTGTGTTAACGAGATGCCCTTGTCCAGAGCTCTGATGTTGATGACAGTATACTCGTCTTCAAAAATATCCCTCAGACATGTTCACATCTGTGGCCAGTGCACGTCCAAACCCTGCAATTAAAGTCCAGCAGGCTGGAATGACAGCAGTAACCACCCAGTGTCCACATATATGGATTAAATATTCACTAGCTGTCTTCAGGGGAGGGGTGTTGTAAGGTTTAGCTTTCAGCAGATTCAATAAACAGGAGTATGAAAATGGGTTAGGCTCATTTGCATGGACACTTACACATTTAAAGACATCTGGCAGTCACCTTTATTTATATAGCGCTTTAAACAAAATACATTGCGTCAAAGCCACTGAACAACATTTAATAAATGCACACTATTTAACTGAACAGAGATGACATCACTGAATTCAATGATGAACTGCCTTTAACTATCATTTTGCATTATTGACACTGTTAAATAGTGTCTGTGCATTTATTTGCAATCAAGTCAACGATATCGCTGTAGATGAAGTGACCCCAATTAAGCAAGTCAGAGGCGACAGCGGCAAGGAACCGAAACTCCATCGGTGACAGAATAGAGAAAAAAAACCTTGTGAGAAACCAGGCTCAGTTGGGGGGCCAGTTCTCCTCTGACCAGACGAAACCAGTAGTTCAATTCCAGGCTGCAGCAAAGTTGTTTCACGATGAAGGCTCATTTAACTCAAGCTGTGCTTCTGAAGAACTGATGTGTACACCCTGTAATAAATCTGATGCTTACGTCCTAAAACGCAAGGAGTCTCTCCCATTTAAAAGAAATGATGTTGATTAAATATAAATTAAGCCCGACAAACAGAGAGACACACAGTCACAGAGAGACATACTGAACTGTTTTGTGATAGCTTACTTTACTTTTACTTTTGGCATAATAAGCATAATCAATAAGTGTTTCAAATAAACAAACACAAATACTCATTTACAAATAAACACACGTGGAAACCTAAAAACAAGGACATCCAATAGTTAGCTCTTTTGAAGGAATTAGTTGATGTGTTATTGATGTCATTTCCGCTGTCCAGAAGTATAGTTGAATTATATAGGCCTTGTACACAAAATAGAATTTTCTTTCTTGTCCGCCATGATTCCCGAACCAAAAAAAAACAAAAAAGACAAATGAGTCTGCTTTGAATAGACACTTGGGCTGTTATAAATGACACACACACAGATAAGAATGCACAGTTGCCTTGATACTGCACCAGAGCAAAAGTTCAAAGCATCCCTGGAATGTCCTGCTGCATATATATATGTGGAGTGTGTGTGTGGATTGTATTGTCTGATGGATTTCTCAGATTCCTCCACTGTGTTTCCTTGTATTACCTTGGACAGATAAAAAGAGAACACAAAAATGTATTTTGCCCTTTTAAAACTGACACAGCAGCTGAAATTTGTTGAACTAGAAGCTGAAGTTTTTGTGAACCAGACATTGAGGCCAACTTCAGTATTTCCAACTGAAATTTTATATAAAATAGAGGGATTTTATTTAAACACTCCTCTTCATCTCGCTCAAAGCAAGCTAACGGGTGCAGTTTAATATATGTTAATGCTTCATTTAAAACACACACACACAAAAAAAAAAAAAAAAAAAAAATTATCCAACACTCAGTCTGTTCTCCATGAATACTCATATGGTTTCCTTGTTTTATGAAGCCCCTTCGGGGTTTATGTAAATGTCTGGGTTTGTGATGTCACGAACTTGGTAAGTAACTCTTTGTTATCCTACAAACTGTTTTTTGTTGGCATTAAACTGTCATAATTTTAAAAGACATTAAGCCCTTTCACACATACAGACTTTTCCAGAAAATTACTGGTGAATTGCCGTAAAGAGATCATGTGTGAATAGGATCTTTTAAAAAATACAGGTAAATTCCTTTCGGCAATTTAACGGTATGAGAAGTTGTAACATTACCAGTATATTGCCGGAATTCTGTTGTGTGTGAACGCAGAAGGAAAATTACCGGTATGAGCACGTTAGAGTTCAGAACGCGGTGACGTAAGACGTCTACTCCGGGCCAATCATAACGATGTGACTCATTCATGCACTGTTTAAGAAAATAAAATAAATGTCATCCAACGGAAGCGACAGTGAAATTAAAGCGCTTCTCATTATTCGGTCGGATGAAAAAATTTGTCGTCATCTGAGAGAAACTGTTAGTGATGCAGTAACGTATGATAAAATAACTGCTAACTGTCACTGAGAGCAATGCATTCACAGGACAAAGTCAGGTCATCAATAAACTGAAAACATTGCATCTTAATATAAAAAAAAATAAACGACCATCACAAACGAAGTAGTAATGGAAGTATTTTTTGTTCCTATTATGACATTTGTCAGTCTATTTGGGGGTCCTGCTACTCCACAAATCCTGTGGCTCTAAACCAGTGGATCTCAACCCGTGGCACGTCATGAAATGACACGCTGCCCAACATGCCGAACACAATAAAAAAATAATAATAATAACTTTAAGTATTACAACTTAATTTTAATTTTAGTTTTTACATAGGGAAAAACAGATACAGGTACAAACGAGAAGTCGGAGCAGTGAAGAAGAGTGCTGGACATTCTGCATCAACTTTCGGTTTGCCCCGCAACTCACTTGAGGATGTTCTCCCAAAACACTACTGTTTCAGCTATAAAAATAGTTCAACTTTGTATGTTTGGAGCAGTTTTTGATCGTTAAACAGGCCTATAAGTTTTGTTTTTAAAGCGGCCAGCACAGAGAGAGAGTTTACATAGCTTATGTTTATATAGTTTAGCCTTCTCAAATCATCACGAATTGTCTAAAATAAAATCTAAAGATATAAAACAGTTCAAGCATGTAACAATGTTTTAACATTAAACCCAGATACATGTACGCTATATCGAATATTTTGTGCGGAGAATGCAAGATAAAGCACGCTTTTTTGGGACGTAGGTGCCAGCGCGATCATAATATAAAATAAAGAAATATAAAATAAAGAAAACAAACATGCTTTCTGCCGTCTCGTCTTGAACAGGAGAGCTTATAAAAATAAACCGAAAGTGAATACATGCCTCACAGACATGATAAATATATCTATAGAAAGCTTTTAATTACTACTTAACGAAATAATAAAAACAAACAACAAAAAATCTCAATAGGCTACGATCATAATCCGTTTAGGAATCGCGTCTAATGAGGAGATGACGATTCAGGCAACTTCATCCTTGGGACACAGACTCAGAAAACACTAGTTTATTAGTAAATAATTCAAATATATATTTTACTATTTCCCTCTGTCACATTCATGGTAATTTTTCCAGTGCTTTGGGACATCTTTTGAACTCAATTTGAACGCCGAACTATTTATCTGCGCTGATAGACTAATTGATATGAATTTGGATCAGCATAGGCTAAATTTGTGAACGCACCTTTTCTGCAAAGTGCGTCTTACAGACTGCAACTTACAATCACAACTTCATTAATCCTTTCAAGCAGATTTTCACTAAATTGGTCAACTCCAGACAGCATCGGGTGTTTTATTAATGGTGAGTAGGCTATAATTATTCAAACCAGTTGTCTATTATAACAACAAAAGCAGTTGCATGAATACTAAAGTTTGAAACAAAAAATGAAACCATCAACAGAAATACTGAACACGTATTACCCTCCATGTTTAAAAATACAAGTGCAGCTGATTAGAGATTAATGACGTCACAGAATTTACCGGTATTTTGGAATGGAAGTGTGAATGTTGCTTTTCTGGAAAAAAGACGGAATGACGTTGACTGTGTGAACAGCGCATTTTTGAATTTACCGGTAAAGTCGTTACGCTAATTTTACGGTGTGAAAGAGGCTATTATCTCAGTTTGCATTGAACTTTCAGAGTCATAACTGCAGAAATTGTTTATTCCCAAACAGCAACATTACACACCAGCTAAAGTTTAAAAATTGAAATCACAATCAAGATTTCCAAACATTGATTTTATGTGTTTAATAGTTTTGTAAAAAAAAATATTTTTAGTTTGGACTTCATCAGTTAACTCTTGTCCCTGTAAAGTTAATAGGGCCCCAAACACCTGTAGGAAGGTCCTGGAGTCAAGGCCCTTGTGCTAACAACCTGACTGACATCACTTCCAGATTTAGCCTTCAGGTTGTGTCTTTCTCTGATCTATTGTGAGATTGTGACCAGAGGTCATGCTGGGTTCCAGCACAGATGGCTCTGAGCTACATCCTCTGGATTACTGGAAAATTGTGAATACCCTGCAACTGAAGCCATGATGTGTTTGTCCTGTCAGGAAGATCATTCACTGCTGGTACACTTGAATTCAGTGATGTCATCTCTGTTCAGTTAAATAGTGTGCATTTATTTGCAATCAAGTCAACGATATCTCTGTAGATGAAGTGACCCCAACTAAGCAAGCCAGAGGCGACAGCGGCAAGGAACCGAAACTCCATCTGTGACATAATGGAGAAAAAACCTTATGTTAACAATTTTTTTTATTATTTTGGATGGAATTAATGGTAATTAATCGTTTGACAGCACTAGATGAAATATAAGAGCTTTCTGACCCTGCCATCTGATTTTCATGCTGCCATCCCTGCTTGGTCATTTGAGGGGTTTTGGGACATCATGTGCTCTAATGTGGTCATAGGCCTGGGAAAGGTGTTAGAACACCTTCCTGGCTTTGTATTGAATATGTGTATGTGTGTGCATGTTTGTGCATGTGTAATGACTAAAACAGGGTGCTCCCTGCAACAGCTTTGACTCGTGTTGATGTTATGTGAGACATGTCATGCATGCTATTGCTTTCATGCAATTATTTATCTCCACTTTCTCCTTCCAGGTTCTTTAAGGAACTTAAGGATCGGCACCAGCAGAACATTGTAATTAATGACATAAGTGACATAGTTTTAAGGCACGCCCAGTCAAACTTTGACCCCTATGTGACATACTGCTCAAATGAAGTGTACCAGCAGAGAACCCTGCAAAGGCTGCTGTGAGTAAACACATACTGTCACTGCTCTGTCACATTTGGCTTATATCATTTAGCCCTGCAGATAAGAAGCTTTTTCTACACAGATCAGATTTGTGTAAGGTATTTTCTACCTCCAGAATAAAAATAAAATGGGTAGTTATGAAATTTAAAAAGAAAAAAAAAGTATATTAAATAAGAGATAAAAAAAATTGCAGTGTGAATAATAAAATTGTTAGTTACAAGATCACAATTCTGTTATTAATTACTCCCTGTCATGCTGACCTTTGTTCATCTTTGTAACACAAATTAAGTTATATTTGATTAAATTAGTGCTGTCAAACAATTAATCGTGATTAATCAAATCCAAAATCCCAAAAAGTTTTTGTTTACACACTTACACACACTTGCATGTATATATTTCAGAAAATGTTTGTTTGTATATTAAATATAATTATATTTATTATGAATTTAATGAATATAAATATATGTAAATACATTTAAATATTTTCTAAATATATATGTATGTATATTTATATATACACAATAAATAAACACAAGTCAAGTCACCTTTTTTTTATATAGCGCTTTAAACAAAATACATTGCGCAAAGCAACTGAACAACATTCATTAGGAAAACAGTGTGTCAATAATGCAAAATGATAATGCATTGAATTCAGTGATGTCATCTCTGTTCAGTTAAATAGTGTGCATTTATTTGCAATCAAGTCAACGATATCTCTGTAGATGAAGTGACCCCAACTAAGCAAGCCAGAGGCGACACCGGCAAGGAACCGAAACTCCATCTGTGACAGAATGGAGAAAAAACCTTATGTTAACAATTTTTTTTATTATTTTGGATGGAATTAATGGTAATTAATCGTTTGACAGCACTAGATGAAATATAAGAGCTTTCTGACCCTGCATGACAGCAATGCAACTGAAATGTTCCCAGACACAGAAAGTGATAGTAAGGACATAATTAAATAGAAATATTTTCATGTTACTAAGATGAACAACATGTAGGTATTACTGTCAGGTCAATATCTTAGAGTAAAAGTCTGTTTGCAAAGCCTGTGCCGAAGCTGTGACTGATTTACCAAAGAATACACTGTGAAATTACCAAACACATAAATATTTACTGAGACATCCACATAGTTAAAAATAAATAATCACATTCCTAGGAATAAAATCCGTTGGAAGATAATGTTATTTTTAGTCCAGTGATGTTATTAACACAACAGTGGTAGGGGCCAAAGATGTGATAATGTCAAAGTAGTTAATATAATTCTGCAGAGGTGATGCTTTTGTTGCACTATTACATCACAAAGTGAGAAAATCTGAAATGGGGGAAATTGGGTTCAATATAAGCTGTTTTTGGACTAATGAGGATGTTTTGATCTCTGAAACTTAGTGTTTTTATAATACAGTGAATTCTAACAAACCAAAAGGTGAAGGAAAATGTTATTTCTCAATTCATGACCCCTTAGAGAATCAGTCACAGTTGTGACATATAAAGTTTAAATTGTGTGATATAATAACTATTAAGTGAAATAAACACCCAGATGTAAAGTCGCAGATATATTTATAAGATATAAAGTCAATGTGAGATATAGGTGTGACTTAGAGGAACAGTCACAATTGCAACAGATTTTGTCACAGACATGAGCTATAAAATCACTTTTTTATAATTGTGATGTATCATATTTATAAGATATAAATCTGTAAGATATAAAGTCGCAATTATAAGGAATAGAAGTGGAAATTACTAGAAATCAAGATGCAGTAAAATTTTTATTTGTTGCATAGTGGGATAGTTTTTTTTATACTGTATATCATAGGAATCGCATGACACTCTGTAGTCAATCACTAGTTTAATAGTCCATTTATCCCTTCAGAAATAAAAGCCCCTCAATTAAGGAGGTACTGACAAGGATCGAGGCCCACCCAGACTGCCGAAATCTTCCAATGATCTCCTTCCTCATCCTTCCCATGCAGAGAGTCACACGGCTGCCCCTGTTGATGGATGTGAGTGACATTATACCTCGACTTCCCCTTTAGACCCAGCCTGAGCTCAAATTTACACTCTTTTCTGTCCTTACAGTATCATTCAGGTTTTAGCTTTTAGGGCCTCCCTGTTTAATGGTAAAAAATCTGTTTAGATGTATTTATTATTGCATCAGACTTTTCTACAGTATTTCAGCATAAATAAAGGGGTTGAGTTGTATTTAGGCTTTATACTGTATTTCAGGCATGGTTTAAAAGAGTTGGCGTTGTTTCCTCTATTGTATTCCTCTACTAGTCTCTATCCTTCCCTCCTTCCTGTAGACATTTTCTTGCTTTCTCACCCTCTCATCTTTCCATTGCTTTGTCGCTTTGTGGGTCCCCTGAGGTGGCAGTGGGCTTCCTAGTTTAGTACAGCTTGGCTGGCTGACTCTAAGCATGTGCATGCTGGGGTTGCTTTTCTTTCCTTCTTTCTCTCTTTCTTCCCACAGCTCAGAAACAAGTTAAACTCTAGCTGGGAAATATCACACAAGTGTGACAAAATTTTTAGAGCCCTCCATCAGAGATAAAGTGTTTGAAAAGCTTCAGGAACAATAAGCCAAAAACTATTGTACAGGAAACAAGTTCTGATGCAAGTCTATTTTAGATCTACAGCATATTAAACTGTGTATTCAAGCACCAACAGTTCAAAGATCATTTTAATTTCAAATGTTTTTGTCTTGTAGACCATATGCCAGAAGACGCCCAAAGATTCTGCCTCTTATGAGGCATGTAAAAAAGCTCTGCATTTTCTCAGCAAGGTGAGAAATGCTGAGAATTACCACAGTAGGTTTTACTAGTGTCGTCTGAGAGAGCCTTAGTTAATAATCACATTTTTTTCCCCTGTATATGTGTTTATATGCAGCTTGTGAGGAAATGTAATGAGGGTGCTCGTACAATGGAAAGAACAGAAATGTTGTACACCATCAATTCCCAGTTGGAGTTTAAAATCAAGGTAAGATAATAATACAACCTTTGAAAGGAATTTAACGATTCTATTGAACAACTGATGATACTTTTAATACTTTTTTTTTAAGAAAGCACCTCTGATCCACACTGTATACTACTATGGGATATATAGTGTACTATATACTAATGATTTATTAAAGCTGCAGTAGGTAACTTTTGTAAAAATAAATTTTTTTTACATATTTGTTAAACCTGTCATTATGTCCTGACAGTAGAATATGAGAAAGATAATCTGTGAAAAAATCAAGCTCCTCTGGCTCCTCCCAGTGGTCCTATTGCCATTTGCAGAAATTAATCCGCTCCCGGTAAGAAACAACCAATCAGAGCTGCGGTCCGTAACTTTGTTTGTGTTCAAAATGTAGAAAAATGTATATAATAAGCGAGTACACCATGAATCCATTTTCCAAACCGTGTTTTTAGCTTGTCCTGAATCACTAGGGTGCACCTATAATAAGAGTTTATATTCGGACTATTTTAGATTGCTTCGGGGGTACCGCGGCGGAGTAAACCAGTACCTTTGTGATTCTTCATAGACATAAACAGAGAGAAGTAGTTCCGGCTACGATGTTCTTCCGCAAGACGCAAGCAGTTCTGTTTATTAACTGCTAGAGCGTCAAAAGTTACCTACCGCAGCTTTAATGAAAGTACCTACAAAAAGGAAAGTTATTACAACAAAGCGTTCTCTTGAATGTGTCATTTTCAAAGTGAGTTTCTAGGCCAAATTTAATTTTTAAGCAAGTTTCAAGCATCTTCTGTCTGTCTGATCAAACAGACGCTTTGGTTGAGTCAACGTTTTGATCTAAGGCACTCATCAAAAGTAGAGAATGGAGACATTCCTTTTAACACCTGCTTTTTAAATCAGTGTGGCGAGTGGGGCGGGGACGGAGGCGTGGGAACGAGGAGTGAGGCCAGGTGTAGTGATTGGAGATGAGCTACACCTGCGCCCCACCGCCAGTATCGAGTCCCACGTAGGAGATGGAAGGATTTAAAACTGGAGTGACGACCGTGAAGGACAAGAGAGGACCAGGCCTGGGACATTAGTTTATGTGTTTACTTTTTATTTGTGCCGTTTTTTATTTACTTTGAATATTAAAATTATGTTTTTGATTGTGCGCCGGTTCCCGCCTCCTTCTTCCAGATGATTAGGAAGTTTGTATCGTTACAGTGGTGAAACCCGGGAGAAGGAGGGACGCGCTGCTGAAGATCCCTCGCCGCTGTGGTGAATCCGCGGTGCCCTCGAGCAGGCGAGGTATGTGCCGCCAGGGACGCTCGAGGCGGTGGGCTGGAGCGAGTTGCCGGGGACGGGCGAGCTCGCTGCCGGCCACCCATGATATGGAGGGGCTGCTGCCGTCCGTGAGGGAGCGGAGGAGTCGGTGCCGTTCGCCAGGGGGCCGGAGCCTGCTGCCTCCGCGATTGAGTCCGGAGGGGCAGGGAACGGGGGACTCCTGCCGCTGCCCAAAATCGGAGGAGCCGTCGCCGTCCATCGGGCGGCGGAGGAGTGTCGTGCCGTCCGCCGAGGGCCGTCCAGTGCCACCGCCAGGCACCGCGGAGGAGATCACCCAGCTGGTGGAGGGCCGAGCAGCAGTGCGTCTGGGAACCGGAATTTTATTTTTTTTCCTCTCTCCCCTCTCTCGTCCTTGTCGCTCCTCCTTCCATCTCCTTTTCTCTCGCCTCGTCTGTCCTACCCCCAGGTTCCTGCAGGTCCCCGTGAGCGGTCCCCCCCGGAGGGAAGGGGGGGGGTGAGTAGAGCGCAGTCTCGAGGGTACCCCCCGGCCTGCGAGGGGCGATGGGGGTATGTGGCGAGTGGGGCGGGGCCGAGAGGCGTGGGAACGAGGAGTGAGGCCAGGTGTAGTGATTGGAGATGAGCTACACCTGCGCCCCACCGCCAGTATCGAGTCCCACGTAGGAGATGGAAGGATATAAAACTGGAGTGACGACCGTGAAGGACGAGAGAGGACCAGGCCTGGGACATTAGTTTATGTGTTTACTTTTTATTTGTGCGCGTCAGTCGCCGTGAGGGGCTGACGCGCCGTTTTTTATTTACTTTGAATATTAAAATTATGTTTTTGATTGTGCGCCGGTTCCCGCCTCCTTCTTCCCGATGATTAGGAAGTTTGTATCGTTACAATCAGTCTCTTTTTTCCACTTTCAACCACTTTCATTTCCAGTTCTTTGAGGGGAGAGTCTATGCGCGAGTGTACATATGGGCCTTTTCTGATCTTTTGATCTAATTTTGCAAAATAAGCTCTTGCAATTTACTTATGAATGTGAAAGCGTACAATTGGAAATGATAAAGAGAGCAGGAGTTTTGCTCTGAAAGGGTTATGTTAGAATCAAGAATTGTACAAGAACATAGTGAAAACTTTCACACCAAACTTACAATTTCAGATGATTTTAAATAGTTTGAATCACAAATTTTAAATCCCATTTGACTAGTGCACTTCAACATCGTCCCATCTTTTTTAAGGATTAGGTCCGTAGGCAGAGAGGAGGTGGTTTTTAGTGGCTGTTCGAAAGCAATCAACCATATGAGTGTCTACACCACAAAAGCATTCTGGTCTAAGTTATTTTTGACTACCTCTAGAAGTGGGAATCAAAAAATTGGACAAGCTCAGATGTTTCTGACCCTGTTAACACCTGTGTTTAGCATTGTCCATTTATGATCAAATTGACAAAAATCCATCTTAATACCAGCTATAAACATCGATTGCTAATCCAGTTACACATACCTGTGTCAAATCTTGTCAAATTAACAACCATTAAGTCATAATACTGATTTTTGTTAATATCATAATAATTAAGTTTTGTTAGCCTGAAGTACAGGTAACAGTAACAGTACACACGTGATTCAGTAGAGATAAATAGATTATAGATTTTTAAATGTTGGACACCACTACCTGAACATAACAGCTGTTTTCTGCTCCTCATCTGTATAAAGTTGCCCCCTAATATAATGGCAGGAGAAACACTGCAAGAGGGAAATGATCTGGATCTGGTTAAATGTTGATCTCATAGCTTCAGCAACAGTTTAGACTGTCAACTTAATGTAGTACCTTGTACCACAAGAAGCAAGTAAACTTGTGGGTTTTTGCTGCTGTTTATTTTACTTGTAAAACATGTTCACACATTCTTACCTGATAAACACATGCTGCTCACTCACTGTTGGTCTTTTTCATCATGACATATTTTTCCCTACATTAAACATACTTTGAATGCACGGTACACAGCGATGCATTGGACACACTCTCTAATGCAAACATATGGTACGGGCAGTTGTCTAGAGGGTTCTGCATAGTCACAAGACATTGCTTAGTCCAGCTGTTAAAGGTCAGTAGCTCTCAGAGTTCTTTATGACTTTATTTCTAGCATTTGCAGCAGTACGTATCATAGTGTGATTTTATTGCTTATTTTAAACTTTATTTTACAATAATCAGACTTCCATAGAAAACAGTCAGTGGATCTCATGTACGAGCCATGTGATATCTGCACGAATGCTTTTCAGAACAAATCACTCCCCGATGAACATAATAAAATTGTGCTCTACATTTTTCTTCTCATTTTTTAACATTATACTTGTTTATACATCGCATCAGATAGGAAAATACAGTTGCAGCTGCAGTTTCAGTACCAATTTTAAAACGTTAGTTGTGTTTGAACTTGCTTTGAAGATGGAACACTTGCCATTTCTCAAAGATATTTTGCATATCTTATTCATTTATTTATTTTAAAAGATATATTTCTTATTCTTTAGCAATTACAAATAAACAAAATAAACATCCCTATCTAATTATTTATTTCACTTTTCTCAATGTCTATACTTGTTTTAAAAAATGAGGTCTTGTTAACTTTCTTCATGTCAATCAATTTTTATTGAAACTTTAATGATTCTGTCTGGTTCACATTTTTTTTCCTTTTACACTTTCTTTCTGCAGCCGTTTCCACTGGTGTCATCCTCCCGGTGGATGGTGAAGCGTGGTGAACTAACAGCATTTGTAGAGGGAAATGGCATCTTTTCCAAAAAAACATCTCGCCAGCAGGTCTATTTCTTCCTCTTCAATGATGTCCTCATTGTCACACGAAAGAAAGGGTGAGCTGGAGAACACAAATGAGATCTCTCATACTGTGTCCAAATGTACTTCTGTTCTTTCTCTGCTATTGTTGTGCCCTGGGGAATACTATAGAGAACAGGAAATTATTGGGCTAACGTAGATGGATGTGGAGGTAAAGCTTGCATGTACAGGTGGGTGTGGATTGTTGCAGAGGTAAGATAAAGTTAGCTACATCACTCATACCAAAGAAGAAAAACAGAACCTAAAAATTGTTACAAGTAAGTAAAGTAATTGAGAGTACATAACCTTTGTTTTTAAATAATCAGGTGATGAGAATTGGCCTTTTAGAGCTGAGACCTTTTGAGAAAAGGTCTGACATAAATTTTTTCTGCATGGGAGACATCATACAACCCACCAAAAGACGTCCGAGCATCTGCACTACCTTCCAGACTGTATATGTGATCATCTTTCAACTGTAATATACAATGTTAAGCGGCATTTTGATATTTACTGTTGACCAGTGCTCTACATTGATTTCGAATCTTACTGTAAATCTTACTATATTCTAATGCAAACTATAGCAGATGGCACACTAAACTCGCAGTGCTCCTCGTTTTGTGTTTTGTGAGTTTTCTGTCAGCAGATTGAGATTAAGATTAAGATTGTGACTGTTCAAATTTAAGTTTTCTGGCTGCCACTGTGACTCAGTTTTAAGCTTTTGTTGTGGTTGTCCTAGACAAGTTGCACAAATAACTAAAATAGAGACCAAGTGATCAAACATTATCTTCATCATGCAGCACTGTCTGGTGTTTTGCATGTTCATTTGAGAATATATAAGATGGTATTGTTTCAATACAGAGTAATCTGTGTTTGTGTGACTCAAGGTTTTTAGCCCATTTGTATAGTGACTCCTTCCTGCTGTTACAGTCATTTTGTGAGTGAATCATGTTGTAAGCAGAGCTCACATTTTTTCTTTCCTTCTAATGTTTGGGAACATTCTGCATGCTATGACAAAAGGGACGACCTCCAAGAAAACAAGATGGTTTTTATTTCTACTCTATTTTGGCAAATACGGCCCACAAATGCTCTGTTTGGGATTTAACAGAGAATATAGAAAAAGGAAAAAGAAAAGGTTTATTCAATAAACGGCCAATTTTCATTCTGATATGCAACCTGTATAGTATGTGTTAAGAGTCACGCTACTCGCTCAGATCTGAAGCAAAACAAACCTGTGCACGGCATCACAGTCTCCATTCTGTCCCTCTTCTCATTTCCTCTCTCTCTCTTACTCTGTCTTTCCGCTCCACTGTTTTTTACTCATTTTATCTGGTTATGTAACTTGCTCTTAAAAGCAGCTGGTTATTTTCCCTCCTTTTCTCTTTATTTTTGAATCTCTCTTTCTCACACATACACATTCACACAGAAGTTTATTTAGTTTTAACCATATCCATTTTGGAGAATAATAATGTTTATCAGCATTATAAACAGTAGAAAAGGACATTATGTTCAGTACACTGTTTTTAGGTGTCAAATGATTAAATTATTGTACAAGCACACAGGGATGGTTATCAAAGTGTACAAAAAGCTTAACAAAAGTTTCTGTATCATAGTCAAGTCAAGTCACCTTTATTTATATAGCGCTTTAAACAAAATACATTGCGTCAAAGCAACTGAACAACATTCATTAGGAAAACAGTTAGTCAATCATGCAAAATGACAGTTAAAGGCAGTCATTCATTGAATTCAGTGATGTCATCTCTGTTCAATTAAATAGTGTCTGTGCATTTATTAAGTCAACGATATCGCTGTAGATGAAGTGACCCCAACTTAGCAAGCCAGAGGCGACAGCGGCAAGGAACCGAAACTCCATCGGTGACAGAATGGAGAAAAAAACCTTGGGAGAAACCAGGCTCAGTTGGGGGGCCAGTTCTCCTCTGACCAGACGAAACCAGTAGTTCAATTCCAGGCTGCAGCAAAGTCAGATTGTGCAGAAGAATCATCTGTTTCCTGTGGTCTTGTCCTGGTGGTCCTCTGAGACAAGCTCTTTATAGGGGATCTGTATCTGGGGCTCTAGTTGTCCTGGTCTCCACTGTCTTTCTGGGATGTAGAGGTCCTTTCTAGGTGCTGATCCACCATCTGGTCTGGATACGTACTGGATCCGGGTGACTGCAGTGACCCTCTGATCTGGATACAGACTGGATCTGGTGGCTACGGTGACCTCAGAATAAGAGAGAAACAGACTAGTATTAGCATAGATGCCATTCTTCTAATGATGTACTAAGTACATCGGGTGGTATGGGAAGTGTTCCCGGTTCTGGTTTACCTAATTAATGCAGCCTAAAAATCCTTTAACGGATTTGGATATTAAAAGCATATTAGTATGTTATGTGTAAGCCACAGTGTTGGGAGTAACGACGTTTAAGTATATGGTGCGGCAGTGGCTCAGTGGTTCATGTAGGTACACTTTTTGTAAATAATATGATAACTGATCATAATATAGATGTGCTCTGTTTGACAGAAACTTGGCTAAAACCTGATGATTACATTATTTTAAATGAGTCCACCCCCCAAGATTACTGTTATAAACACGAGCCACGTCTAAAAGGCAAAGGGGGAGGAGTTGCTTCAATTTATAACAACGTTTTCAGGATTTCTCAGAGGGCAGGCTTCAAGTATAACTCGTTTGAAGTAATGGTGCTTCATATAACATTATCCAGAGAAACCAATGTTAATGATAAATCCCCTGTTATGTTTGTACTGGCTACTGTATACAGGCCACCATACAGACTTTATTAAAGAGTTTGGTGATTTTACATCTGAGTTAGTTCTGGCTGCAGATAAAGTTTTAATAGTTGGTGATTTTAATATCCATGTCGATAATGAAAAAGATGCATTGGGATCAGCATTTATAGACATTCTGAACTCTATTGGTGTTAGACAACATGTTTCAGGACCTACTCATTGTCGAAATCATACTCTAGATTTAAAACTGTCACATGGAATTGATGTTGATAGTGTTGAAATTATTCAGCCAAGTGATGATATCTCAGATCATTATTTAGTTCTGTGTAAACTTCATATAGCCAAAATTGTAAATTCTACTTCTTGTTACAAGTATCGAAGAACCATCACTTCTACCACAAAAGACTGCTTTTTAAGTTATCTTCCTGATGTATCCGAATTCCTTAGCATATCCAAAACCTCAGAACAACTTGATGATGTAACAGAAACTATGGACTCTCTCTTTTCTAGCACTTTAAATACAGTTGCTCCTTTACGCTTAAGGAAGGTTAAGGAAAACAGTTTGACACCATGGTATAATGAGCATACTCGCACCCTAAAGAGAGCAGCCCGAAAAATGGAGCGCAGCTGGAGGAAAACAAAACTAGAGGTATTTCGTATTGCTTGGCAAGAAAGTAGTTTATCCTATAGAAAATTTTCTTTAAGAAGGAATATAATTGTGAGGATACCACCTTTTCTAGTATCTTGGACAGAAAAGGGAGATTCGAGATTTGTCTTTTTTTAACTAGTTCTTTGGGGTCATGTTGTGGTTTTTTGATGAGAGGTTTTATAACAGCCAGTTTGAGGACATATCCTAATGACAATGAGGAATTAATAATAGTCAGAAGAGGATCTATGACTTCTGGAAGCACCTCTTTTAGGAGCTTGTTTAAACAATTCTTCCTCTCCTATAGTAGAGAATGAGTGGAAATGTTCCTCAGGGGGTCTATAGTGCACTGTCTGATGCGATACTGTAGCTGACAGCTGAATGGTTACAATTTTATCTCTAATAGTATCGATTTTAGAAGTAAAGTAGTTCATAAAGTCATTACTGCTGTGATGTTGGGAAATGTCAACACTTGTTTGAGGCTTGTATTTTTTGTTAATTTAGCCACTGTATTGAATAAATGGAGTTATGTTTGTTTTCTTCTAAAATAGAAGAAAAGTACACTGTAAAAACTGTTACTTAAATTCAACTCAAAAAAATTAAGGCAACATTTTACAACTATTTTTTTGTAAGTTTAGTGAACTTTGTATTTTGAGTTGGTAAAAATCAGTATTATGTATTATTTTACTGTATGCTAAAAAAATCAAGTAGAATCTACAAGATTAAGCAAAACATTTGAGTTTAACCATTGTGACAAAGAGCAGTATATTAACAAAATCATACTTAGTTAAAATAAGTAACATTTAAAATAAAAAATAAACTTTTTGATTTTAATTAATTTACTCTTATTAATTTAGAAAAAAATATTTCACCAATCCACTTGAAATAATTAGTTAGCATTGCCATAACTTTAATAAATAATAAAAGAGAGGTATTCATTTCCAGTTCCAACTTTTATTACAAACAATTGGGTGAACTAATTTTCTATAATACATTTTTATGTTAATGTAACACAATAATGGTAATGTAAACATTTTAACATTAAACATTACAGAAATTTCTGACCTCATCTTTAAGTGCATCATGGAACACCTTCAAAGTGCAATCTGTGTACTCTTAACACTGACATTAAAATACAGTGATTCTTGACCTGAGCGATTTAAATAAAAGGACTGACTTTAGTGCACAGTACAGTACCTTTTCATATGTATTAAAACAAATACAAGAACAAGTTTTAAGTACAATCTGTGCCATATTCTAATAAAACATTTGACAATGAAATAAAATCAAGGGCCTCTGACCTCAGCATTTGACATAACATAACTGAGTCAAGGGCTCAACTGTCCAGCAGCTGGAGGCTTACCCAGGAACTGAAAAAGTCTGTGCTTGACTACCACCTTTTTATCAGTTAAAAACTGCCCACTTGGATTCCCTCAATGATGATGCCCACTACATCTGGTTCACGGCAGACATATATCTGCATATTGCTCATTTTCAAGTCCTCGTGGACACTGTTCTTTGTTTTTCCCTGTATGAGACATAAACAGAACAATAAGTATGGCGTTATTTTTGTGCTTCAATCCTGAGCGAGTAATTGTACGTTTTGAGCACAGAGAACTGTATTTTGCAAGCACATTACATTATATTTTGAACAGAAATTAACAATCGCAAAAAATTTAGCTTGAGCAAAGAAAAAACGATTCTGTGCTCAAATGTATTTGCTTGTTTGCTAGTATCCATATTAACGTGCTGTAATAAACCCTCTCACGCAGTTTACTCAGGTGCTCTCTCACAAACGTTCTCTATCTCTCTACCTCTTAATACTGTGCGCGCTCAACTCTTGACAGAAGCTCGCTCACCTTACAACAGTGTGCCACAAAATCAAACAATCGGAAAATTAAAGGTCAATTGTGATTGGCTGTTGGTCTCCAATCAAATCGCTAGTAGAACCAAAGCCCTATCATTTCCTATTTAGGGTTAAAAATGGCTTGTTTATTCGTTTTTCAGTTTAGTTTAACCAACGGAAAATGAGTTTTTGGCTCTATCTCATTTTGTCGTTTGGGGTTTACAAATCGGTTTATGGCTTCAATATTTAATTCATGCGCACTTTTGGGCGACGCTGAAACGCTGCTTTTATCTGATTGGTCAAATCACTCCACCTTCAGCACGTCTTTTCATTCTTTCGGCAGAATAAGAGTCAGTGCGAGTTCAACACTGTAATGTCTGAAGCCACCACTCAGTGTTAATTAGAATAATATTTGAAACAGATGTGGCTGGGCATATAATTCGTGCTGCTGTGACTTGCAAGTGACCCCTTTAAATTATTGCTAGGTTATCCAATTTGATTGGAGACCAACAGCCAATCACAATTGACCTTTAATTTTCCGATTGGTTAATTTTGTGGCACACTTGTAACGCTGTTGTAAGTTGAGCGAGTGTGTGTCAAGAGTTGAGCTTGCACAGAATTAAGAGGTTGAGAGAGAGAGTTTGTGAGAGAGCACCTGAGTAAACTGCGTGAGAGGGGTTATTACTGCACGTTAATATGAATAATAGCAAACAAGCAAATACATTAATTGAGCACGGAATCGTTTTTTCTTTGCTCAAGCAAAAACATTTTTTTGCGATTATTTCTGTTCAAAATATAATGTAATGCTTGCAAAATATAGTTCTCTGTGCTCAAAATGTACAATTACTCGCTCAGGATTGAGGCACAAAAATAACACCATAAATAAGTGGCAACAGAGAACGATCTTCAAAAGCCTTTAATAAAATCACACATTAAAAGTTCACAAAAGGTTTTAAGTTTGTTCGAGTCAGCTCCTGCACAGAAAGCCTAGCCTGTTGAACTGGCTTCA
Source organism: Carassius auratus (assembly GCF_003368295.1). NCBI lineage: Eukaryota > Metazoa > Chordata > Actinopteri > Cypriniformes > Cyprinidae > Carassius > Carassius auratus. Next base: position 15,475,388 of record NC_039260.1, on the reverse strand, counting down.
TAGTACAACTTTCAGTACAGTCTCACTTGACACAACAAACCTGCTAAACTACATCACATACACAATTCACCCCCAAAAGCCTAAATCCTTAAAGGGGAGAGGGGTTCAGCTTGTAACACATAGGTGTGGTTAAGTAAAAGTATCTGAAAATGCCACTCTTACAGTTATATTATCAGATGATTCCCACTAAGCAAAGTTATGTCCAAAAGATGTCTTTTCAACGTCTTTGTCACCAGAGTCGTACGTTGAAAAGACGTCCACTGAGGATCCAGAATGAAAGAACTTCTTACCCACATCATGAATGACTGCCTAAAGCCTTGTTTATACTTGCACTGCGGTGCCAAGCGAGCCTCCGCTGACTGTGTGCGCATATCTCCGAACGGACGAGGCATTTAATTGACGTTCAGACTGAAAACCAGATCATAACACTGATTTAGACGATTCTGACTACAAACCTAGCAGTTAACGTAACTTTTAATGTTAATGTCACAACCAGCAACACACCTATGTACCATCCTGACCACTGTACTAAATACAGATAAATCTACTCTAACTTGAAGATCTAAATAGCTACACAATTGATATGCTAAATAGATGCTATAATAGTCTATCCTGATCATTTTCAAGACTTGTAATTCCAACTCCTGACTCACTACAGTGATTTTGACGGAACAAAATGTTTTTATACTGCCAGGGGCGTGGTAGCTCGTACCAAGAGGCGTGATGAGCTGGAAACTGCTTATGTCACCTGCCACCGCTTACTTCACTTGCCACTGCAACATCCAATAGGAAAAATCAACTGCAGTAGCCACCGTTCAACCTAAAGAGGGCAGCACTCAGACGTTTTTACACCATATATTGTAGAATTAAAACACTTTATACTCAAATGTAAAAAACGTTACTTGAATCAATGAACAGCACTAATTAAGCCCCATTCTTATAGATCATTAACTAAAAAAAGTTGGTTTAGGGTTTAGTTACTCTTTAAACGAAAGGAGCAACTGTATTTAAAATGCTTGAAAAGAGAGAGTCCATAGTTTCTGTTACATCATCAAGTTGTTCTGAGGTTTTGGATATGCTAAGGAATTTGGATACATCAGGAAGATAACTTAAAAAGTAGTCTTTTGTGGTAGAAGTGATGGTTCTTCCATACTTGTAACAAGAAGAAGAATTACCAATTTAGCCTATATGAAGTTTGCACAAAACTAAATAATGATCTGAGATATCATCACTTGGCTGCATAATTTAAACACTTTCAACATCAATTCCATGTGACCGTATTAAATCTAGAGTATGATTTTGACAATGAGTAGGTCCTGTTGTCTAACACCAATAGAGTTCAGAAAGTCTATAAATGCTGATCCCAATGCATCTTTTTCATTATCGACATGGATATTAAAATCACCAACTATTAAAACTTTATCTGCAGCCAGAACTAAATCGGGTGTAAAATCACCAAACTCTTTAATAAAGTCTGTATGGTGCCCTGGTGGCCAGTATACAGTAGCCAGTACAAACATAACGGGGGATTTATCATTAACATTTGTTTCTCTGGATAATGTTATAAGAAGCACCATTACTTCAAACGAGTTATACTTGAAGCCTGCCCTCTGAGAAATCCTGAAAACGTTGTTATAAATTGAAGCAACACCTCCCCCTTTGCCTTTTAGACCCGGCTCATGTTTATAACATCATACAGCAATGACATCATTCATCTCTTAGATTTAGAATTACCTAAATACAGCATTCCTTTCATACCAGCACAGGGGCTTGTTTGTGTGTTTCCAAGAAAGTGTGTGAATGTTTAGTCCTGGTGCTGGAACATTTCTTGGCAGCTGGAGAGGATGTCATTACAGTAGTAGGAACATCTGATTGCTCAAAGGATAGAAACTCCATGTTGTATCCTGTAATTTGTGCAGTAGTTGTAATATGTGATATGTTAGGAGCAGACGGTAGTGTAATTGTCCACCACTCAGTTTGTTGATTGGAAAGCTGGTTAAAATTGATTAGTGCCAGTCCAGGTGCCCCTTGGGGCCAAGACTGAGACAGGTACATATGGTGGGTATCTCTTAAAAGATTGCTAGGGGGGCCTAAGCTAAATATAAATCTGCAGACAGCATGATTGTTATACTTTGTGTGTACACATCATCAAAAACAAAATCTTATTTCACAATAATTAAATGCATTGCAGTATAGTTATTTTATTTATTAAATTGGACAAATACAGTACAATTAATCGAAAATACAAATGAAAAAAACAACAATATTATATTTTCCATAGGGTTTTTAAAAATGTAAACAAAACAATATAACATAAACAAAGTCAGCCAGTTACGAGGAGTATCACAACATTACAACCTTTTCATTTGAAGCAAAAAGTTAAATGAAAATTTGCAAAAAACATGCAATTTTAGCTCTTTTATTTAAAGAAGAATCAAATATAAAGATTTGAATTGCTTTAATTGAACTGATTCCAAATTTAATTAGTTTATACTTCATCAACGGTTCATCCAGTGAACGTTAAAATCTGTGTATCTTTACAATTCTGTTTATACAGTATTGTTCAAAATAATAGCAGTACAATGTGACTAACCAGAATAATCAAGGTTTTTAGTATATTTTTTATTGCTACGTGGCAAACAAGTTACCAGTAGGTTCAGTAGATTGTCAGAAAACAAACAAGACCCAGCATTCATGATATGCACGCTTTTAAGGCTGTGCAATTGGGCAATTAGTTGAAAGGGGTGTGTTCAAAAAAATAGCAGTGTCTACCTTTGACTGTACAAACTCAAAACTATTTTGTACAAACATTTTTTTTTTCTGGGATTTAGCAATCCTGTGAATCACTAAACTAATATTTAGTTGTATGACCACAGTTTTTTAAAACTGCTTGACATCTGTGTGGCATGGAGTCAACCAACTTGTGGCACCTCTCAGCTGTTATTCCACTCCATGATTCTTTAACAACATTCCACAATTCATTCACATTTCTTGGTTTTGCTTCAGAAACAGCATTTTTGATATCACCCCACAAGTTCTCAATTGGATTAAGGTCTGGAGATTGGGCTGGCCACTCCATAACATTAATTTTGTTGGTTTGGAACCAAGACTTTGCCCGTTTACTAGTGTGTTTTGGGTCATTGTCTTGTTGAAACAACCATTTCAAGGGCATGTCCTCTTCAGCATAGGGCAACATGACCTCTTCAAGTATTTTAACATATGCAAACTGATCCATGATCCCTGGTATGCGATAAATAGGCCCAACACCATAGTAGGAGAAACATGCCCATATCATGATGCTTGCACCTCCATGCTTCACTGTCTTCACTGTGTACTGTGGCTTGAA